>NC_056728.1:172843503-172868503 GCF_019279795.1 Protopterus annectens | reverse complement strand
ACCATGTAACCTGGGTATTAGTGGGTATTCAACATAAAAGTACTCATAGAGTTCTTTAGTTAGAATATTCATGTTCTTACATTCTAAAAGGGACCTGTTTATATTCTCTAATATTTTGGTTAGCTCAGTTGACTCAATTTCCTCATAGGCTGCACTATTAAGCATATCAAATATAGTACAAGAATAGTAAAGAGCATCCATAACAACATTTTCTTTATGGCACGCACCTGCTGTTGTGGTGCCTCCTTGCGCTTCAGTCCACGCTGGTTGTCCAAATCTATGGACTTCTTCCTTCTCGGCCAAATGGGTAATGGACACGTAAGCGTACCATAAAGAAAATGTGGACACAAGGGGTCTAGTATGGAATATATCACATTATGTTTTGTCTCCAGCAGAGACTGGATTGTTGAATAAAGGTTTGGGTTTTATACCCACATGTAATGTAGACATGAGTGATGCTATTTTATCTGTACGCATGTTTACAAGGAATTTAGCTTTGAAATTATTATTGGGTTCAAATGAACACACCACCGTTTTTCTAAAAAGGAAGAGTAATTTTTTATCGCATCTGCCAGCTAATGTAGAAACATTTTTAAAAGCATTTGAGAACAGTATATATAATGATTTTGGGTTTAATAGTCATGAGAAGAAATCTAATTTGAACAAAAATGAAATTGAAGCACTAAGAAATTTACAAAAGAATGAAAATATTGTCATACGGCCATCTGATAAAGGTGGACCTATTGTTGTTTTGGATGCTCTTTACTATTCTTGTACTATATTTGATATGCTTAATAGTGCAGCCTATGAGGAAATTGAGTCAACTGAGCTAACCAAAATATTAGAGAATATAAACAGGTCCCTTTTAGAATGTAAGAACATGAATATTCTAACTAAAGAACTCTATGAGTACTTTTATGTTGAATACCCACTAATACCCAGGTTACATGGTTTGCCAAAAATACATAAACATCCTACCCAACCCAAGTTTAGACCTATAGTGGCAGGGGCTGGGTGGGCAAAGGAACCGATATCCATTTATTTGGACCATGAACTAAAAAACATTTTATCTGCATATACCTATGTTTTAAAAGATACTGAACATTTTTTGAAAGACTTATATGAATTTGTGCAAGGACTTGATAGTATTAATGGATTGACATTAGTTACTATGGATGTTGAGGCGTTATTCACTAGTATTCCTAATGTGTCAGGTTTACAGATATTAAATAAGTTATTAGTGAATGACAGAGGCATGGACAGCCGTAGAGCTGATTTTTTATGTTTTCTCCTGGAATTGATACTAGAAAACAACATATTTCTGTTTCAAAATAGGTATTTTAGACAGAAAAAAGGGGTAGCAATGGGCACAAGTTGTGCCAATGTATAGGCTAACCTCATTATGGTAGCATGGGAAAAGGAGAATTTGATTTGTCATCCCAACGTATTATTTCATCAACGTTTTGTGGATGACCTATTTTTGATATGGAAGGGTGATAATAGAAGTCTCGTCCACTTTCTTAGGTATGTTAATACCACTAGTGAATTTTTGAAATTCACGATGGAAAATTCTACTAGTAGTTTTAATTATCTAGACGTTACGATATATAAAGAAGGGTAGTTATTGAAAACTAAAGTTTATAGGAAATCATGTTACTGTCCAGCATTCTTACATTGGGACAGCATGCATAATCCAATTCTATTTAATAATGTCATCAAGAGGCAGGCGATGAGATTAGCCCGACTATGCTGTAATGACACTATATTAAACGTTGAATTAGATTGTTTAAAACAAAGTTTCGTAAGTAGAGGTTATGAAGAATCGGACATAAAATAATGTGTATACATTGGTGAATAAGTATAGAAATGATAGTGCAAAACCATACTATTCATCCAGAAACAGTATTAAGCAAAGAAAAATTGAGAATAAAAGTTTAGATGTAAATCTTATTTTGCCCTATGGTAACAACGTTAAGAGAATTCAAAATGCTATTGAAGAGAATTGGCACATTTTACTAGTGGATGAAAAAACTAGAAATGTGTTAGGTAGTCAGCTGAGATATATATTTAGAAACAGTAGAAATTTGAAACAACAACTTTGCTACAGACATACGGGTAATGCAGATGGAGAAGTCAATTCTATCAGATTGCAAGGTACTAAGAAATGTGGTTCCTGTGCTCAATGTATATATATTGACGAGTCCAGGTTCTTTAGACATCCGGATACTGGCCGTTTATGGGAGCTAAAAAATAGTGGGTCATGTGCAACTAAGAATATTGTTTATGTTGCCCACTGCAAGGCTTGTTTTTGCTTCTACGTGGGAAAAACAAACCGAACACTGAGGGAACATATTAGGGACCACGTTTATTGTATTAATAGAAAAGATGGTTATAATGCTATTGCTAAACATGCCTTGACTGAAGGAACTGATCATGTGTTCCTATTTCAAATTTTGCATGTACAATACGTTAACATACGTTTGGGTAACATTACTAATGACACAGAAAGTGCAGAGTTGAAATGGATATTTAGATGGGGGGCACATAGGGGACGTGGATTAAATGAGACAATATCACTTAAACCTATACTAAATGCTAGGTCGCTAAGGTAGTGATATGTATATGAGTAATTTTATATATACTTATATACATTCAGTTTCCCTTGAAGGACATAGATCTTTCAGGCATATGTATCAATATGGGTAGTTTAGAGTAAATGTTTTTGTGCATATTTTTTGTGAATATTTTTGTGAAGTTTCTCATGCTATTTATTTATTTATATATATACAAGAAATGTTTTTAAACGTGACTATTTTACTTATGAATTGTTAGTGTGTTGAATTAATTAGTTATTCAAGTTAATTGATGTAATTATTCAATTATTTAGTATAAAATATGGTGGTTTATTTGGAAGGGTTACGTCTGATGAAGCGGTTGATTTTTCCGTGAAAGCGCTAACATTTATTTTTTCTTTTAATAAAAGAAATAATAGTATTTTACGAGTGGTTGTAATAGTGGTTAATACGAAGCGTATGAAAATTGAATTATCAAACTACTACCTTCGTGTTGGGATTATTTTTACTATATTTTCGGGACATTGGTGTACTGTGTTTTACTATATATATATATATATATATATATATATATATATATATATATATATATATACATATTTCATGTATGTAGATATATATCTATACCCACATATGTATGTGTGTGTGTGTGTGTGTGTGTGTGTGTGTGTGTGTGTGTGTGTATATATATATATATATATATATATATATATATATATATATATATATATATATATATATATATATATATATATATATATATATATATATATATATATATATATATATATATATATATATATATATATATATATATATATATATATATATATATATATATATATATATATATATATATATATATATATATATATATATATATATATATATATGTATATATATATATATATATATATATATATATATATATATATATATATTACATCTGTACATACAAACATACATTTCCTAAGCTGGGAGCTGCTTACACCTGCGCAGGTGCACTCGCCTGTGCTTACTGTGCATTAAATATGTTTACTGCCACTTATTTGTGCTTACTTGTGCCTTATTCATTATGACAGTACTACTTTGATTGAAGGGATCTGGTTAATAGTCCCAAGCGATACACACATTCACTTTTACATGTTTAAATGTCGGCTTTACAGCAGAGTGGCATTCATTCCACAAGGAAAATGATATGTGCTATAGTCGAACTTGAACCGTGAATGCCGGTTCGTTAGACGGATGCTCTGACCACTCCACTATTGGTGTTCTGCTTCATTTATATGTATACCCATGGTTCATAGTTACCTGAACACACGCCTCAACACTTCACTTATACAGCAGGCATCCATTTTCCTGTTAGGAAAACCACACTACTACACATGTGCCATTTCTTACTGCTCTGGACCTGTGCTGCATGTTGACTCACTTTGAGTATATTCAGACCCCCAAAGCCTATAGTCCTGGCACATATGTGTGTTTGATTGTCAGGGTGTTCATGTGGTCATACAGGTTTAAGCTTGTCCAACTGGGGACCGGGACAGCCCTGCACCCATTTGAAAGTCAGATTTAGCACGTGGACAAGGTTACTCCCACTGTTAGCATCCTACCTGTGGTTAGAGATGCAGGGATTTTGGCCACCTCTGGCCAGCTATATTCCTTCACATTCATTATGAATGCTTTCTTGTTCCCATGTTCGTTCTGTTTATATATACATATATATATATATATATATATATATATATATATATATATATATATATACACATATATAGAGATATAGATATAGATATATATGGTTGCCACCCTTTCAAATGGCCAAAGTGGGACATATTTGGTACAAACGTCGAGAGTTTGCAGGCCAACACATACCCACAGCCAGTATAAAGGACAAAACCTCACTTTTATGCCTAATTGACAGCTTATTTTTGTAACATTTTAGTTGCTTATTCAGTTCCTTATGACATTTAGGTGTTTCAGATACAGAATAAATATTTTATGCAACTATTACACCTGCGCAGGCACACTCACCTATGGTTACTGTGCGTTAAATATGTTTACTGACGCATATTTGTGCTTACTTGTGCCTTATTCATTATGACAGTACCACTTTGACTGAAGGGATCTGGTTAATAGTCCCAAGCGATACACACATTCACTTTTACATGTTTAAATGTCGGCGTTACAGCAGAGCGACATTCATTCCACAAGGAAAATGATATGTGCTATAGTCGAACTTGAACCGTGATTGCCTTCTAACCACCTGAACACATGCCTCAACACTTCACCTATACAGCAGGCATCCATTTTCCTGTTGGGAGGGTGGCCTAATGGTTAATGTGTTTGTCTTACAAACACAAGATACAGGGTTTGAGTCTCACATGGGATAATTGGCTAGGCTTAAAATGGCTCGCAAGGTCAGTTATCTTAGTACAAATCTATGAACCTACATAAATATAGGACATATTTTTGTCATTAAATCTCAGGACATCTGCCATTTGACACTAAGTGTACAGGACACAACTGCCCAAAGAGGGACTGTCCCTCGCAAAGTGGGACAGGTGGTTACCCTATATGTACATATATATATATATGTATATATATATATATATATATATATATATATATATATATATATATATATTTGTGTGTGTGTGTGTGTGTGTGTGTGTGTACATATGCATGCATACACATCTATATAATTTAATTACTTTGATCATATTGTTGAATGACTGTGCTGTCTGCTATGTTTGTGATAACATCGACATTAGGTATAACTGCCGTGGCTTAGTGGTAAATCACATTGATTGTGATGTGTAGGGTCCTGGCATTGGGCCTGGCCGACGCTTTATATTGTGTTGCTGGGTGGAACAAGAGCCATTGGACAAAGGGTGAGTACAACACTTTTCAGCTGCGATTTTCCGTTTAACCGCTGATTCATGTCACGCAAAATCCTTCTACATTCTTACTGTGATATGTCACCCCAGTTCACATTTAATTGGTATTATATCATTATACAGCATAAAATTAGCCAGATATGCTCGTATACGGATTATCCGTCATAAATGGTATGTGCTGCAGTTGAACCGGCAACGTCTGCTCAATAGTCGGATGCTCTAACCACTGCACTATTGGTGTTCTACTTCATTTATATGTATACCCATGGCTCATAGTTACCCGAACACATGCCTCAACACTTCACTAACACAACAGGCATCCATTTTCCTGTTGGGAAAACCACACTACTACACATGCGCCATTCCCTACTGCTCTGGACCCTTGACGCATGTTGACTCATTCAAAGTATATTCAGACCTCCAAAGCCTATAGTCCTGGCACATACGTGTATTTGATTGTTAGGGTTTTTAAGTGGTCATCCGGGTTTAGGCTTGTCCGACTGGGGACCGGAACTGCCCTGTACCTAGTTAAAAGTGAGACTTAGCATGGGGACATTGTTAGTTCCACTTTTAGCGTCCTACCTGTGGCTGGGGATGCAGAGGTGTGCTCACCTCTGGCCAACCTAATATAACAGCACTAAATATTATGGGGGGTTCCGCTGCTGTTTCCCTTCACATTCATTATGACTGCTATATTGTGACCATGTTCATTCTTCATATCTATATATATATATATATATATATATATATATATATATATATATATATATATAAATATAAATATATTTTTCTGTACATACACATGCATATACACCTACATGCTTATTTACATTTCCCATACCGCTGAATAACCGCCACTTACCATCACGCATACATGCTTGCATACCCGCTTATGTCTAGGGTTGCCACCTTTTCAAATGGCCAAAGTGGGGCATGTTCAGGACACACATCAGATTTTACAGGCCGACACATACCCACGGTCAGTACAAAGGTTAGAACTTTACTTTTTTGCCTAAATGAAAGCTTATTCTTGTAGCAGTTTAGTTGCTTATTCTGTTTTTTGTAGCATTTAAGTATTTTAGATACAGAAATAACTATCTTATGCAAATGTCATATGAAACATGGGACATGATTATTTCTTACAATCTCAGGACATTTGCCATTGTATTATTTTTGGTCAGGACACAACTGCCCAAAACGGGACTGTCCCTCACAAAGTGGGACAGGTGGTAAACCTACTTACATCTGCTTTAAAGCGCCTTAATCACCCTATATCTGACTGCCACTATGCAAATGTGTAAGGTATATATTCCCGATAATGCACGTGGGGAGACGTGCATCATGGTCAGGTGTTTAATCCCGGGTCGTAGGTTCTGCAGGACCGTATGGAGGCTGAGCAGGGTTGTGGACAACTGCTGCTCATACAACTTGTGTCCAGATGTCTACAGGACTGGGCATCATGTCGTGACACCAAGTCTAATGTTTAGAACAGATACTTATCTCATGAGGGATATCCAAAAATTGTGGGGACCAATAACCTTGATTCTTTAGACTTTACAAAAATAAGGTAGGGTTATACATGCAAGGGATAAATTGTTTGCAATCCTGAGAATGCCTAGGGTGAGACTGCCTACTAGATATGAGTAGGGGTCACTATGTGCAGATATGGCTGCACCAAGCTAGTAGCCCAAGTATGGGTGGTTTTGGTGGACGTTCAGGAAGGGGGGTGGTGTGCTGTGCAGGGGATGATGGGTATTCAATTATGTATCCAGGTGTGTTGGGGTTGGATGGCTCAGTTCAGGCCAGACCATTATGTGGGTATGTGCCAGTAATGTTTCTGTACATGTGTATCGCACATTTTAATGTTTATATTTTTGTGGGATTGTGTTCTACAGTATGGCCTGTCAGGTTGTATTGCGGATGTGTATGTTTGTTCTTTGGTTTTCTTTCTGATTCACCCACTGCTCCCTCGTACACCTCCAGTTCACCTATTGTGCATCCAACCCAGTCTCCCCTTGGCGAATTATTACATTACCCGTCACCCCCCACCACCATTTTCCACACACACCATCCATCCCTCCTCTGGTTGATGGCCTATGGCACAGTCAACAGAACACATTGTGTACACTACATATCTCTGGTACCAATATGGTTGTGAGGACTACCTAGCATTTTTGATCTTCCACTTGCTCTACTTCATGCACATAGGTACACGCACATACTTATCTTTCATGACATGGTAGGTAGACCCGGGTAATACCCGTTCATCTTTGGGCCATCCTGACAAGGATGACTTGGACCACGAATGGGCAGATATTGAGTGAATGCTCTGACCATTGATAGGGTTGCCACCTTTTCATATGGACGATGCAGTGGTGCAGCGGTAGTGTTGTCACCTCACAGCAAGAGGTTCTCTGGTCCGATTCTCGGCTGGGGTGCCTTCTGTGTGGAGTCTGCATGTCCTCCCTGTTTTCGTGTTGGTTTCCTCCGGGTGCTCTAGTTTCCTCCCACGTTACAAAGACATGCATCTGGAGCCTTTCTCCCCAGGCCTCCACTGAAAATTGGCTTTGTTCCAAGTCGGATTTTCCTGATTAACAAATGTGAAATAAATAAATAAATAAAATATGACCAAAATAGGACATTTTCAGGACACACATCAGATTTTACAGGCCAACACATACCCAGAGTCAGTACAAAGGATGGTACTTTAGTTTTATGCTTAAATGTAAGCTTACTGTTGTAGCAGTTTAGTTGCTTATTCTGTTTCGTTTAGTTGCTTATTCTGTTTCTTGTAACATTTAGGTATTTTACATACGGAAATAAGTATTGTATGGGACTATTACATAAAATATGGGACATAATTATGTCCTACAATTGCAGGACATTTAACATTTATAATGGTTTTGGTATGGACACAACTGCCCAGAGGGGGACTGCCCCTCACAATGTGGGACAGGTGGTAACCCTAACCATTGGGCTAGGCTTAGCAAATGACAGCGGCATGCATGTTAACATGCTGCATTTCTCTTCCACTTGGTATAACTATCAACACTACAATGGAATATGGGCACGGGGTTTTAAATGTCATTTGTTCAAGGGACGGGGACTCAATATTCAGCTACGTGCCTTTGTGTTTAATTTTTATTTTGGTGTTTGCAAAACTGTCTTATATGCTTTGCATACATTTCAGTTTCCACGGACACTAACAGGAGTGATTACTATTAGAGGCAGGCTGTACTAGTCAGCATTTTAGGTTGCGCGTATGCAGCCGACATGTTCACTCCTATGTGCAGCGCTTAGGCATGCCCCCTGCACTCACGCACGTTTTCTATGCATGTGGACGTTGCGGCAGCATGCCTTCATTAATATGCATGTGGTGCTGCTGCGCCATCTCTACGCCACATGGTCAGCGCAAGGCTAACTCCATCCTTGCACCAAGCTTCATGAATCCCAGGGTTAATCTTTCTCCAGTGTTTGTTTGACACTTGTCTTGGTTACCGTAATGGGGTGTTAAAGGTAAAGCCTTCCTTAGTACCCTCCAAAAACATGTTCACCAGGGTCCCTATGTTAGCGACATTTACTGAAAATGGTTTTCAGTCCTGCATCTCAAGTGCCCTGATTTTTGCAGAATGTGTAGATTTTTGCCTCATATTATTGGTCTTTTTCTTATAAAATTTGTGGTTTTCTTGCAAATCATTGAAGACTGAAGTCATTAAATAATGACAGATACTTCAGTTTCAGATTTCATATCTTGCAGAAAATGCATACTAACATAAAAATTGTCATTCTAGGAACTTTCTTACTTTATGAGCAATATTTAAAATCTGCCCCTGTTTTTGGGCCTTTGGCCCCCAGTTATTTTGGCTTTGTCCACATTTCTTGCACGAAAAAATTAAGAGGTATGTTTTCAGTGTAATGACAATGACATAATTCCTGCATATAAATAAATGGATTCACTTCAGAATCCCGAATTTTCGAAACATCGAATTTCATATGATTGAGACCATATGATCGATGTTTCGGAATATCGAGATTCCAAAACAAATCCAAAATAAAAAAAAAAAAATCTTTTTAAAGATTTCTGTACTGCACCCCCCACACCCCTGCTACTTAAATATACCAACTCCGAGATTGCACTACAGTGAGGAAAAGGGAAATCTCCCATTCCGTGCTGTATGCAGATTTCCATTCAGAATTTTGAAGTTCTAAAACTTCGAACATATGGTCTTGACCATATGAATTTCAAAGTTTTAGGATTTTGAGATCCTGAAGGGTACCCAAATAAATATGTATGCATGTATAAATATATATATATATATATATATATATATATATATATATATATATATATATATATATATACATATATATATATATATATATACACACACACACACACACACACACACACACACACACACATATACAAACAGATGCTGTTAATGTTGAAGCTGCTGTTAATGTTGAAGCTTTTGGCCTCTTCCAGAAAACTCGTACCATTAAAGATTTCCCTCAGTTAAAACCAGGCATTTTTTTAAGGATGTGCATTAAAGAAGCAACAGAACCCATCTGTAGCAGTTTATCTTATTTTGTGAGATGGGTAACTTTACAAAGAAATGTTGAAAATAGTTCATGTTTAGTATTGTACAATAAGGAAAAGCTCATCTTGTTAAACACCTGCTAACAGTCTGTTAATCATCTTCTTCTTCTTCTTTTGGCTGCTCCTGTTAGGGGTCGCCACAGCAGATCATCTGATCCTGTCCTCTGCATCTTGCTCTGTCACACCACCCACCTGCATGCCCTCTCTCACCACATCTGTAAACCTTACCTTAGGCCTTCCTCTTTTCCTGTTACCTGGCAGCTTCATCCCTAGCATCCTTTTCCCAATATACTCTGCATCCCTCCTCAGCACATGTCCAAACCAACATAATCTTGCCTCTCTGGCTTTGTCCCCAAACCTTTCAACCTGGGCTGACCCTCTAATATACTTATTCCTAATCCTGTCCACCCTCATCACACCCAGTGCAAATCTTAACATCCTTAACTCTGCCACGTCCAGCTCTGACTCCTGCCTTTTTGTCAATGCCGCTGTCTCCAACCCATATAACATAGCTGGTCTCACTACCCTCTTGTAGACCTTCCTTTTCACTCTTACTGGTACTCACCTGTCACAAATCACTCCTGACACTCTTCTCCACCCACTCCACCCTGCTTGTACTCTCTTCTTCACCTGTTAATAAGGTGTCATATTCATGATGGTCACCTGGCTGAACAGCAGTTGCATGGAGGTGAGAGTAAAAATTAAATGTGAGAAAGTCTTCATCTGAACAAGAAAATCAGCTTTCTGCATATTTTTATTTAACTGAAGCACTTTTCTCACATTTTATGTGCTTAATTGTGGCACTGAGTACTATGATTTCAGTTCAATGCTTCAGTTACAATGGAACAAAAGCGCGGAGTGTGGTCTACCTTTTAAGCACTATCAGCTTGAATGGGATAAGGCAGCTCACACATTTAGTACTGCATCCATGATTAACATGCAACACTGTCAGTGCCATGGGAATTGATACATTGTTAGACACACCTGATCATTTGCAAATGCACTATCTTTCCTCTGTGGATTTGAAACAGCCTTACTATGACAGCATATATGAGTACAGTGATGCAGGGGGACCAGCCCTTTCAGCATACAATCCCATTGTGTCTAAGCTACGGGTTAACCTACTTTACAGGTAATCCAACACACAGTACTGCATGCAGCAATTTAGCAAGGAAAGCTTTTTTTCCCATAATTCAAGCAAGATTCTAGATATTCCAAACAGCATAACGCCATGTATCAGGACTTTCAGTTCTGTTCAAAACCTTCTCTGCTGTCTCTCTGGTTCTTGTCTGTCCACACATAGTTTAAATGGTGTGGATGTTCATCATGCCCTCCTTCAGTGAAGCTGGGGGCTATCACTTGAAAGAATAAAGTCATTCTGGTAGCTGGGGTTAAAATATGCTAAAAAACATTGAGTTAAAAGGACTGCCCTCTGATACAAGATCTGTGGGGACATGATATGCCTCCATATTAGAACTATGTGGATCAAGCAACTGTGGCAGCCAGGGAATGCACCCTTGAAAGACTGTCAGCTTTCCCACGCTGGGATTCTAGATAATATCCCACAGTGAAATGTGTCAATTTGGCATATTTGTCCCTATAATAGTGGAGGTACATGGTTGATCACTAAAATAAAATGCTTGCCTAGGAAGTAATACTTTGATGTATTAAAAGCTCACATAACAGCAAGGCATTGCTTTTCAGTAGTGGCACTTTTCACTTCTTCAAAAGAAGGTTTTCTAATAAGGAAACAAACTGAGTAAATTGGGTACTTCTCCATCCCCAGTCCTTGTGCCACAACAGTCCCACCCCAGTCCTTGTGTCACAGCAGTCTCAGTCCCACTCTTTGTGTCTCTTTGTGTCACAACAGATCCAACCCCAGTCCTTGTGTCACAAGAATCCCAACCACAGTCCTTGTGGCACAACAGCCCCATTCCCAGTCCTTATATCACAACAGCCCCAGTCCCAGTACTTGTGTCACAACATCCCCAGCCACTGTCCTTCTGTCGCAACATTCCCAGCCCCAGTCCTTGTGTCACAACAGCCCTAGCCCAAGTCCCAGTCCTTATGTCACAACAGCCTCAGCCCTGGTCCTTGTGTCACAACAACTCCAGCCCCAGCCGTTGTGTCACAAGCATCAGTTTGTACTATAAAGTGTTTATTAAGTTTGAGGAAACTAAAATGAGATGAGGGCATAGGACAGTTTTATGGACCAATATCTTTGTGTGTGTGTGTGTGTGTGTGTGTGTGTGTGTGTGTGTGTGTGTGTGTGTGTGTGTGTGTGTGTGTGTGTTTCCTTTGTACATTTGAACTATAATGGCATTTTGCTTTTATAAGGTCCTTCAAGGAGCATATCACTGTAGAATTATATACTGGGAAATTAAACTTTTTTTTGTGTTTTGACAATAAGGATACAGTAAACAAAATGTTACCCAAACAGGCAGGGATTATAAAGAAAAAAAGTGTATTTAACTCGCCCTTACATCCATTAATTCATGCTTTTGAGCAACTGGTTTTGGATGACTTATACTTTCTTGAAAGATGTTTTAAAAGACTGGGTTTTTAGATACAATATGTCTGAAGAGGAAAGGAAAAATCATGTATGATCTACTTAACAATGAGAATTTAAGAATTATGAAACCCCATAAAGGTAGGGGTGCAGTGTTATTTAACACTTCTGATTACTCTAAAGTAATGACTAACATTTTTTTGGATACCAACACTTATTTGCCAGTGTCTAGGAATCAACTGAATATTGCTTATTAACATGTTGATTTAATATTAGATAATCTAATTCTGAATAGTAAACTGGATACTGATTTGTATAATTGTTAAAAGGTTCCTAAACCTGTTAGGCCAACAATATACACAAGGATTTAAAGCCCTCCCCCTTTTTTTCTTATAGTTTCTGCACAGTGTTCCAAAACATATCCATTAGCCAGTCTGATTGACAGGTGGTTTAAACCAGTTTATGATAAACCCCACACTTACTAAAATATTCATGGAACATCCCTAGATCCAGACACAATCCCTTGGTTTACAGGCTGTGCAATATAAAAGGACTTTCCTACAACAGCAGACATATGTTCGTCAAAAGTTAGGTCAGTATCCCCATAAGTTCCCAAATCCCAAACAACTGGTTCAATTCTTAGGGGCTTGCTGTCAATGTAGTAGATCCCTGAAGTAAATAACTTCACCAAAGGATACAGTAATGCATTTTTTGGCATTTTGTTTTAGACCATGATATTGACACCAGTTATTTATTTTTGACAAACCTTCCTGCAGGATGCCTAAGTCATTTGGACAGTCAATGACTGCTCCTAGCTTGCAGTCATCTGCAGACTTAATCGGCCAGAGTTCTTTGATATTGGCTGTTACTTAAGAAAAGTAGATGCCAAATAGGAGAGATCCCAGCGCAGAAACCTGGGGGACTCCACTGCTGACTAGTCTGGGTCTGTGGGAGGTCCTCCCTTATGCAGAGGAATGACTTTGGCTCTTCTCCATTCGCTTGATACAAAACCTGTATGGAGGCTGAGGTTGAACTATGTTGTTAGGGGTGTGGCTAAGACATATTTCGTGTTGTTTAAGATGCATCCTGTGATATTGTCAAGACCCATCAGTACAATATCTTTAGCTTTTGATAGCACTTTTAGGAGTTGGTCTTGTGTGAAAGTTGGAGGCAAGACAGTTTTACGTATATCTTAAGGACAGACAGAGGGGGAAGAGATGGATAAAGTTGGTGCTAAATTTATCAACCAGTAGGTTTGCTATATCTTCAACCTGAGTATAGGTAACATCATTCATAATCAGCTCAAAACATTTCTGGTTGTGCTTTGTAGATTATGAACATATCTAAAAAAAGTCATGTGCTTGTCTTTGGCTTGGGTAGCTATTTAGCATCAAACTTGGCTTTGATGAATTTCATTAAGCTCCTGAGCTTGTTTATTTCAGTGACAAGGGATCTAACATTCTGGGAACTATTCTTCTTATTTTTGACCAAAATTCTCTTCATTTTTGTGTTATGTATGCAACCCTTAATTGTGTAGGTCTAAAATGTCTCTCTAAATCTCCTAAAGCACCTTGTTCTATTGGAAGACTCCACTTATCCCACTTAACCCTTGCCCTCTTTCCTGATAAATGTTTTAAACTCTTTATTAATTGACAACTTCTTCACTGATTGATAAAAATATGCCTGCCTATATATAAAATTAGATGGACTAAAAACATTTTCACTGTTTGTATCTTAATATCCATAACAATAAACAAAAGCTCTCAGATTTTCAATCTTTGTATTATCTTTTTTTTGTCTCTTCCCACAGAACCCCAACTGCCATAAGAGAAGTCTTTTTACTCCAAACTCCTAAATGGGTGTTGGGCACCTGATCAAATGGACAGTATACCAACATCTGTCTGGTCACCACTGTTTGGTCGGCACAGACATATGGGCGACAGGTGTGTGAAATCAATGTTTCCCAAGAAGAAAAATATTCCCTTTCCCTGGGAATTGTGCAATTATAGATTAAGTATACATAATTATAAGGGAGGGGCATGGGAGATGTAGGGAGGATTTCCCCCTAGAAAAACACTTGCCATTTGGTTTAGCCTGCTCTGACATAATCCCAAGAACGTGCATAATGTGTCAGTATTTGTGACTTCATTGTAATGCTGTTCATCTACTGGATGCTGGTGTACTGCTTGTTCAATCAGGTGCCTTACTCCCTCCTAAATATTCATCTTACCATATTCCCATGGGTCTCATTTAGACGATCGAAGTCTAGAACTTTGAATTTCATATGCCCAACACCATATGATCAAAGTTTTAAGACTTCAAACACCTAAAAAAAACAGAAACAAAACAAAAAAAATTCCTGAACATTTCTGCAGGGGGGGGTCAAGCCCCCCTGCACCACCCATTGGGGGGGGCTATGCCCCCCACTACTTAAATATACCAACTCCGAGATCACACTACAGTGAGGAAAAGGGAAAATTTCCCATTCTGCGCTGTATGGAGATCTCCATTTAGAACAGTCTAAGTCTTAAAACTTTGATCATATGGTGTGGACCATATGAAATTCGAAGTTCTAAGACTTCAATCATCTAAATGGGACCCATCCCCATAAATATGGGTATTGCTGAATTATTTCATGTGTGGGTGCATAATTTATGGCTATAGCATTTGTTTTATCTTCATTAATTTTATTTCTCAAAAAGAAAATGTCTCAAAATGTTCCACAACACTGAAGTCTCTTAATCATATGCAAAATAATATTGTCTTCAAATAAAGTCAATTTTTCTTGGTTATAGTACCAATTCTATCCTTGAATTTACGAATCCAAGGGGTGATGATGAAGCAGGGGGAAATTCAAGAAATAAGAATTGTGGGATTCTGTATGCAGATATTTAAGGAGAATAACAACTATAGAGAATATTACATTCATAAATAAGCAGAAAGTATTCTAAGAATTAAGTCAACATGAGAATCGAGAAAGGAGATTTTACTGATAGGAATGACTGCAAGTATGTGTACAAAGAATAGGCAAGATGGGGCTGGAATTTACTTGATAAAACTGGCAAAGGAACCAAGGAAATATGAGCAAATAGCTAGAGAGGAAAATGTAATCGAATGGGATAAGGCCAAGAAGACATTAGGACTGCAGGCTACAGGCTGCCTTCCCTACTAGGCATTGAGATCAGAGTATAAGAAAAGAGCAAGGCATAGGGGAATCCTAAGTGGAAGACCTGCTCTAGTAGAGTTTTTATATGAGTCTAGAACAGAAGCTGGTATTAAAAAAGGGGACGTTAGTAGGGCATATAAAATATTGCATGGTAACTATAAGAAACAATCAGAGGAGGTTAGAAAAGGTTGGGAAGAGAGACTGGATATGTAATTTACAAGAGAACAATGGGAAGACATTTGTATGGCTCCCAGGTATATAACAAAGTCTACAAGATTAATTTTTGTTCAGAAGTTTTTTCTTGGGTGTTTTATACCCAAGCAGGCTCCAAAGAATGTTTTCTCAGCTAGATGGCAAATGTTGGAGGTGAGAAGGAAATAACTGGGAGCATCTTTTCTAAGAGTGTAATGAGTTGGCAAATGTAAAAATTCCCTATGGAGTACTCTGTCAGAAAGATTGGGTGAGCAAACTAAGGTGTAACTTAGGAAATTATTCTTTAGATTTGAAAGACAGGATATGAATTATTTAGACTTAGTAAGGCCTTGCTACATTTAATTCTGTTGCCTGCTAAAAAAAGCAATCACTAGAAAATGGCAATCAAAATCTAAACCAACTGTATTTGAATATTATAAGAGATAAAAAAACTAGGAGGGGCTACAAGTCCTCTGAATTTAACACTGCTATTTGACCGCATTACTTTTTGGATTTTCTACATTTATGATTTGGATATTTCCATTACTTTTTGATTTTGGTATTATCTTACAGTTTGTTATATTTTAAACTTTGTTTTTCTGCAAAGTTTTTTCTTTGAAGTCTTAAAAATTGTTAGCTGGGGTCCGTTAGGAAACATTGTTTTCGCATTTATGGAATAAATAGGAATTAGATTTAGCTAATTAGCAGGAGGAGCTGAGAAACAGTTTTCTTATTTAAAGTATTCCCCTAAATTCCTCTTCAGTTACAAGAGCTCTGAGTTTAAGACTGCTGTTTTACTGCATTGCTTTTTGGACTTTCTACAGTTAGTGTGGATATTTCCATTACTGTTTGATTTTGGTGTTATTCTCTAGTTTGTTATATTTTAAACTTTGTTTTACTACTAAGTTTTTTCTTGAAGTCTTAAAAGCTGTTTGCTAGGGTCAGTAACAAATACCATTGTCACCTATCCCTTTTTTCCGGACTATCCTTAAATTAAACTGATTGTCTGGTAGTCCAAAACGCGCTGTACAAACTCCGGTATTCTGTTTCAAAAAAAGACTATTGGACTTTGTTAAATCTGGAGATTTGCTATGCTTTTTATTACAAAAAGCATAGTAAATCTGCAGAAAAAAAGCATCACAATCGGAAAAAGAGGGGGTTCACTCATGTGACACAATGATGACATCATGAAATGGGTGGGGTATTGGCAGTGAATGGGCGGGATTATGGGAAGTGCAAGGGTGTGGCCTAAGTCCAGTTTTAGCTACAGCGAAAGATGGCAATCCTAGTAAGAAATATTGCATTTGCATTCATTGATTGAATAGGGGTTAGATCCATCTAATTAGTGGAAGGAGCTGAGAAATAGTTATCATTTTAAGGTTTTCACCTACATTCCTCTTCAGATTCAAGAGCTCTAAGGTTAAAACTACAGTTTGCATTACTTTTTTTGGGTTTTTTACATTTATGATTTGGATATTTCTTTAACTTTTGATATTTGATATATTATAGTTGTATTATAAACATTGTTTTATGGCAAATATTTTTTTTTCTTGAAGTCTTAGAAGTTGTTAGTTAGGGTGAGTTAGAAACCATTGATTTTGTTTTCATTGATAATTGTAGGAATTAGATCCAGATAATTAGTGGAAGGAGATGAAAAACAGTTTCTTATTTAAGGTATTCACCTGCATTCCTCTTCAGCTACAAGATCTGTGCATTTAAAACTGCTGTTTGACTGCACATATTTTTGGATTTTCTACATTTAAGGTTTAATATTGCCAATATTTTTTTTATTTTGATAATTTTGGTATTATATTGGTTTGTTGTATTTTTGGTGTTATATTAGTTTGTTAAGGAAAGCTTTTTTTCTTGAACTATTAGTAGTTTTTGGCTAGTTTTTGGCTACTGCCAACAAACACTTCAGCAAAAAACACAAAAACAAAAAAACAAACAAAAAAAATAAATAAGGAACCAGATGTGTAAATAGCTGCAACAAGTTTAACTTTACTGGTGTTTCTGGTACCTTGGCCAAATTGCCTCCAAGGAATACATTCTACACCATAATGAAGCCTTTTAAATATAAATGTTTTCATGCATCATTATTACTTAATTAAAAGCACTCAGTACAATTAATTAATTCCCATATATCAATTACACAACACAAAAAAACTTGTGCCCATCTGGATAAAACCACAGTCCAAAATTTACATACACCAAAACTTGTGTTAAATTAATAAAATATGATGTAAATACAAAATTATACAATGAGATTCATGTCTAAATTCATGCCATTAGGTTGCAAGGTTCTATAATTAGCTGTACACCCACAATCTATGGTATAAGCCACTCCACAAGAACGACAATCAAAATAGTCAGTAGTTCTGTACCTTCTCCCATTTATCTTACTGCTGGTTAGATTTTTCATTCTTCTACATAATTTACATCTCCCACAGTGGTAGCCCCAAGTCCCAAGTGGACCCTCCCTCCTGAAATTTCTTTAAATTTAAAATTTCTTTTAAATTCAAAAAAATCTTCCATATGAAAAAAAATATAATTTTGGGAAAAATCTTACCCCAAACCTCATCCTGGCTAATAATAGGTCATACACTACTGAACAAATTTCTCAATATATCTGGAAAAGGAGAAAATCTGCTAACAAAATACATATCTTTCCTACTGTCTGTCAGTAAAACCATGTTTCCCCATCTTTCCTCCCTACTTCTCCAAACAGTAGTCCTGTGCATGTGCTTTGCTTCCCCATCAATTTTGCCTCAGATTTTTTTATAACATCCATAGTATAGCCTCTACTCAACAGTTTATTCTTAACTTTAAAAAAATAATTTTCTAACTGTGATTTCTCTTATTGTTTGAAATACATTTTAATTCCCCATAAGGTAATAAGTTTAAAAAATGTGGGGGATGCATGTCTATCAGCATAAAGAAAGTTGTTAGCAGCCGTTCTTTTTGTATACAGTCTAAATTGTACCTGATTGTTTCTGATAACATATAACTCAATGTCAAGAAACTGCAGCACCTCCCTATGCAGTCTATATGTAAATTCTAACCCCGGGATTCATGAACCTTGCGCCAGGCACCCGCATAGCGTTGGCGTTATAAAGCCAAATATGGCCACCGAGCGATTCAGGTATGAACCAATCCCACGTGCACTACCGGCGTGCGTCGCTGCCCCCGGCGTAGGTATGCTAAACACACTGTGTGTGGTATTGCACCATGCAAATGAAGGCAAATAGCGATCCACGAAGTGGCGCAGGTGTAGCATAAGGGCACGGCAATGTAAACCAAAAAAAAACGGTTTACATTTACCCAAACATGACCAAGGGGTAACGGAAGGCTGTCAACGTCAGGTATCATACAGGTGCAATATGCCAATGGCGAAAGGCACCGAGAATGTCCAAAGAAAACATGGACAAAATGTAAATAATGACATAAATGGTATGTACGCAGAAACAACAGCAGAACCCCCGGACATGTGCACAGAAGGTGCAAAACAATGAAATAATATGACAATGTCCTAAAAGAGCAGTAGAATACACATCAGCTGCACAGCTACCACACACCATAGTATGTATGGAAAGTCTCAACCCAGCGCAAGGGTTGTCAACGAGTGGCGGCAGTGTTCGGCACCATAACCATGTATTAGCAGTCAATGCCATGCAAATGAGGCAGATAACAGTGAATCGCAAAACCGCCGCCGGTGTAAGGATGGAGCAAACGGTGCAGCGGTATTACACCGAAGAGTGGCCTACACGGAATACATGTCAATCGCAGACGGGTGTGCCACTGTAGGAGGAAGCACATTGGAGGCCAGCAAACATGGGCTGTACAATGCACATCACAGCAGCAGGACCGGCGTGTGAGGAAATAGATGCGCTGAGAGTACATAATGCGCGCACAGATGCATGTGCACGAGGATGACTACGTTCCCCAACCCAGTCATGGGACGGCCTCCCCGTCAACAACCACGGATATAGGAAGGTAATGCGGAGAATATGAGGAAATGCGGAAGCAGTGTAATTGGAGCCGTAATGAGCAATCAACACCAATCAATCCAGGAAGGGCAAACGGCGGAAGCTGACAACTCTGCATGCAGACTCCCATAAAACGGGAAAGGGGAGGCATAGGAATGCAAAGATAGTAGGGGATGTAGCAGAAATGCAAAGAACAAAGAACCGAAATAGCACAGCCAAGTACAGAGGTAGCATTACGGTGGCGGCAGACAAAATGCATCATATGCCATGTGCCTGCAGGATGCACTGCAGGCAATAGTAGGTGCAACGTGCAGAAACAGTAAAGTAAGATGCAACGCTAAGCCAATGCAGGCAAGTGTAATGTAACACCAAAGGCAACAGCGTTGCAGTTGCAACGGTAAAACACGGAAGATAATCCACAGATCTGACGCACAGACACACCCAATTACATCACCGGGTGTACAGCACAACAGTATAAAGTGTGAATGCACACAACACACAGCGATTTCCCAAGCGCCGCACCGTAGGGTGTAAACACACGGGGAATTTTAATATGTATATGTTGGGTGCCGCCCGTGGCCATGATGCATCGGTATGTGTCAGAGACAGACGGAGTTGCAGAGGAGGTGCCGACAACTACCGTAGGCCTCAGAGGAGAAGGAGAGTGTTCAGACCAAGGGTGACCTACCAGGGGCTGCAAGACCTGGAGATAGTAGAGCTACAGGGTGGACAGGGACACGTTACAGCAAATAGTGGAGCTGTGCCGGCCACGCCTGAGAACAAGAGACAACAGGGGGGAGCCCATCCCAGTGGACACAAAGGTATGTGTGAGCTTGCGAATACTAGCTACAGGTACCTTTCAAAGGCCAACCGGAGATATAATGGGCATCTCACAGGCATCAGCATCCAGGGTACTACACCAGTTCCTGGATGCCATGTTCATGCCCATGAGTATATAAACTTCCCCAGATCTCAGGAGGAGTTGGCTAGCAATATGCGCCACTTCCACTGTGTGGCACAATACCCGGAGGTCCTGGGTGCGATAGACTGTACGCACATAGAAATCAAGTCACCACCCAGGGAGCAGGGTAGACGCTACATAAACCGCAAGGGATACCCCTCCATCAATTGCCAGGTCGTGTGCAATGCGCAGGGCATTATCATGGATGTGTGTGCTGGCAGCCCTGGAAGCTACCACGACTCCCATATCTGGCATGCCTCACAGCTGTATCAGGTATTCGCCAGGGGGGACATCACACAAGGTCACCTTGTGAGGGATGCTGGCTATGCACTGGAGCCGTGGATGATGACACCCATCAGAAATGCACACACACACATGCAAGAACGCCATAATGAGGCACACGCACAAACCAGAATAATCATAGAGCGTGTGTTTGGGATGTTGAAATCACGGTTCCGGTGCTTGGATACATCCGGTGGAGCCTTGCAGTACTCTCCAGGCACATGTGCCCACATATTAATAGTATGTTGTATGCTACACAATATGATTCTGCGGAAACAGCTGCTGCAGGGACATAATGGTGTAGGGCCACCAAGCCCGCCACAACTGCCAAGGCAAGCACAGGCACAGGGTGTTCAGCGCCAAGAACACACTGTGCCAGCCCCAGTAGGTAGACGGAGGCGTACCCAATATGCCTATGCCCTGGCAAAGAGGGAACGTATAGCACATACTCTGACTGTAGGCCCCATGGACTGACACCTCCTACCTGCACACACAGTGAAATGGGCCCCCCACAAACATGTCCGCCCGTAATGTGTACCGTATGGGTGGACCTATGTGTGACTCCAACATAGGCATCACCCAAACACTGCACATGCAATAGCCAGCGGAGCATGGAACGCCAACACCTCAACGCCGCCGGTCCTACAGACGGCATAGCCGTATGCTGCCACTTTCGGTACAAGTCGACCACATATGTACTTATGTGCATACACAGATACGGAGATAGATATCATTACACACGTAGAAATATATGTACACATACACAGATATAAAGTACAACAGGTAAATATGGAATCTCAGGGATGCAAGTTTACAGAGAACTAAGACGCGAGATCTCCACATAGAAAATATAGTGAACGACAACCCGATCATCCGGGAGGGTGGGCAGAGCAGGGAACGCCAGCCATGGAAATGTCAACCTGCATCAATGCATATCCGTGGGTCGGGATGATCGCCAGGCCACGGTACAGTAACAGGACATGTGCGTGTCATAGTCATAGGATATGAGTGCGGAGGTACACACCGCCGCCGGCGATGCGGTAAACGTAGGTACTGTTTGCAACCGTCGGTGCAAAAGCGGCAATATGTGTTTGTGTGAGGTGAGGTTGTCGTGTGTTCCGCTGTGTGTGTGTAATGTGTGTGCCACTGTAAAATGTGTATGTAGGTGACATGTCACAGGCGGAGTGGAATAACATGCATAGGCATACAGTACATGAAACACAGGCGTATGTACAGCAGTACCCACAAAGTAGTACTGAGAGCTCCTCAGTGGCTATGCGCATGGCGACGTAAAACGATGCAAAGCGGAAATGTCCCAGAATGTACCACAGGACCATAGCCAACAGGAGATGCAAAGGACGCATGTACAAACCATGTCCGTATGTATGGCGGCCATATGGTAGACTCAACACGATACGTCGGCAACGTTACACAGCATCAGGCATGTACGGCGAAAATACGCATGTGCTATCCCGGCACCGATCGTGGCCATGTACCGTCCCGTAAATACCGCTGTGTGTTCCACGACTGTTAAGTAAGCAAGCGCCACACGAATAGGAGGCAACCGGTAGCATACAGGCCGTCCCAAGTACAGGACCACAATCACCGTAACTATCCGTGACAAAATGCCAATGGATAGTAGCGCGTCGAACATCCGCAGATATATAACCGATGTGAAGGAGGAATACATGCAGGAAGCACACATGCAGGCGATACCGACACCACACGACATCAACAAAACAAACACTCCCAGAACAACAGACAGGTAACCTGCAGCTCCCCAAGCAGGGATGGAGCACACACAAGCATACCGTGTATGTATTAATGCAAGGCCCACACCGCACCGTCACCCACATCCGCAGATATACCCCATCGCACATATCAAAGGGATACCAGCGAAACCATAGCAAAACATACAGGCAGTCAATGACAACGGCATACCCGCAACAACCCACGTGGGAAACACTAGCAGCAGCTGATGCATCTCTGCATCCGTTGTGTACAGGAATATAACAGCTATGTTACACATCCGAATGCACAATGCCATCGACAGACGCCGCCAGGACACGGACACCCACATGTCGAACAAAATACCATACCCAACACACACAATCCACGGCTAACACCACAGCGAAATGTGCCTGACACCACACATAGCGGATGCAGTCACACAAACATGATACAATACATAGCATCCCCACGAAGGTAGTGCAAATAACCAACGTCCACACGAGGAATGAACCATGCCCAACTACCGACGTGTAACGTACGAATAGAGGGGGTGCACCGCTGATATGCGCATAAGTACACAACGATGAACAGCTATTGGCGTGATGAACCCACATGCCTCAGGTGACGACGGATATAAGGAAGACTCCCCGGATATTCAAACCATATGCTCATACCAAACAAATACTGAAGACAACACTAACGTGTATCAAGCAAGTAGCGAGGAATACGGAACAAAAGACCGGAAAGGTATGTCAAACCCACGTGATGTACTGGTGTCTAACACATGATACGTATGACGAATCTGCACTGTATGTGAACGGTGTGTGTAGGTAAAGATACCTGTCCATCAGGCAGAGAGTGGTAAAAGGTGGTTATGTAGTGCTAAGCCGCAGAGCATACCAACGACTGTGGACAACGTGTGCACAGCAGTGGGACAACATGTACACAGCCAGGATAACTCAAGGTCCGCCATAGGGATTTCAAACACAGAACAATGCCACCACCCACGCTGATGCTGGCAGTGGACATTCAACAATGAAGTGCCACAGCAGGGGATAGGACATGTATGTAGACTGTCACAGCACACATGTGTATGGGCATATACCGTCGATGTCATACGGAATGTGCGCACAACGTGCACGTATGCCTCGCAGTAGGGGTGACTATGTCAAGTATGTGTAATGCAAAGATGTCATGATGGATACGTTCAGAAATCATAGACAGTATCACAGGCATAGCATGCATGATGGAGGGATGGCCTAATGTTATGTACATAAACAGGATATGTATGGCCTGCACATATGGGACAGAGTAGTAGCAGAATAGGTACCCGAAATGGAGGGAACAGCAAGTAACCATGTCCAAACGTTCTGTAGCAGGTGCAATGTGTGCAACAATGACGTCCGGAAGGGCCATGTGTAAACACATGTGCAATGTACACAGTAGTGTCACCCCCCCATGGTAGTGTCCACTGAACAGCAGAGGTGGATGTCAACTGTATGTCTATACAGTACTGCCGCTGTGGTGGTACCATGGGTCTGTGTCACCCTACCAGCAAGGGAACTATCACATGACCAGTGACACAGTGTGTCCCTGTGGGATGTGCACAGGACCTATGTCCCACAGCACGGTGTGTGTCCAGTCTCGGAGGTCACACAGGCCCAGGCTGAGCAATGTGGTAAGTATGCGCACGTGCAGGAGTGCACCGTTCACCCTGCCCACTGCAAGCGCCATGTGGGAGTACTACATGCATCAGTAATGTGGAGAACATGGCCCATGGCAGAGTAGATGACACCTGTGTAGCAAGTGGTATGCAGGTGAGTACAGATATGTTTCACGACTGTCATTTGCATATGTAAACTGTCTGAGCCGGGTAGACATCACGGCATGACTATACTGTGACATGTAAAGTTGTATCCGTTGTATATGGTACACCACATGTGTTATTGTAACACTGCCAGCGTGTACATGTGTGTATGGCACAGGTACAAGGGCACACAATATACCAGCAAGACATACAGTCCAGAAATGTGTGGCCCTGCACATGTGTACCCACGCCACAGAGGAATATGGCCACCACAGCACCATGTGGGGCATGTG
>NC_056728.1:172756356-172843003 GCF_019279795.1 Protopterus annectens | reverse complement strand
AAGCTTTGATGCATTTCTAATTTTTATGTTAGGACATCTAATTGATGCTAGTATATTTACATTAATACAAGCCCAATAACAATCGTAAAAATAAGTTTTTGGCTAGGGTCATTTGGAAAATATTGCTTTTGCATAAATTGGTTGAATACAAATTAGATCTAATCAATTGGTGGAAGGAGCTTCAAAACTGTTTTCTTTTCACCTACATTACTATTCAGCTGCAAGAACTATGAGTTTAAAATTGGTGTAATCTTGCTTTGATTTCTGGATTTTCTACACTTATGATTTGGATATTTTGATTAACTTCTGATTTTGGTATTATTATATTACAGTTTACTGTATTTTCAACTATGTTTTAAGTTCTTGAAGCTGTATAAACTGCTGGCTAGGGCAGTTATCAAACATTCATTTTGCATTCATTGAATAAATAGGAATTTGATATATCTAATTAGTGGAGAAGTTGTAAAACATTTTCCTTATTTATGGATTTTACCTCCATTTCTCTTCAACTGCAAGAGCTCTTACTTTAAAATTCCTGTTTGAGTGCATTGATTTTTGGCTTTTCTATATTTCATTTTTGGAAATTCCTCTTTTTTTTCATTTTGGTATTACTGTTTTTTTCTTGAAATATTAAATGTTGGCAAGGGTAAATTGGAAACATTGCTTTTGCATACACTATTTGACTATTATATCTAGCTAATTATTGGGAGGAGTTCTCTTATTTAAGGTATTCACCTACATTCCTCTTCTGCTATAAGAGATGTGAGTTTAAAACTGTGTTTGCATTTATTTTTGAATTTTCTGCATTTAAGGTTTTGATACTTTCATTACTTTTAGATTTGATATAATTGTATTACATTTTGTTATATAATAATCCTTGTTTTACTGCAACTTTTTTCTAGCAGTTTTAAAAGATGTTGGTTAGAGTCAGTTAGGAAACTTCCCTTTTGCATTCACTGAATAATAAGAATTTGATCTAGTTAATTGGTAGTAGCAGCTGAGAAATATTTTTCTTATTTCACGTGTTCATCTGCATTTCTCAACAGCTGCTAGAGCTCTGAATTTAAAACTACTATTTGAATTGATTCCTTTTTGGATTTTCTACCTTTAATGTTTGGATCTTTCCATTACAGTTTGATTTGGGTATTATTTCACTAGTTTGTTGTATTTTAAACCTTGTTTTACTACAAAGATTTTTTTTTCCTGGAGTCTTAAAAGTTGTTTGCTAGGGTCAGTTATGAAATACTTCATTTGCATTCTTTGATTGAATTGGCACCTGCTATTTAGTGGGAAGAGCTGAAAAACGGTTTACTTATTTCAGGCTTTTACCTCCATTTCTCCATCTACAAGAGCTCTTACTTTTGTCTGCATTGATTTTTTTGGATTTTATACTTTGAAAGTTTGGCTATTTCCATTACTTTTTGATTTTTGGTGTTGTTATATTAGTCTGTTGTATTTTAAACTTTGGGCTGGATTCACGATGGCTTGCACGGAGTCTAAGAGTAGAGTAAGAATCCATGCAGCCATCATGTCCGAAGAGCGATCCAGGAACAGCCTGTAGGGGCATGCAAGAGAGCTCCTAAAATGGCTCTTACACGGACAGGGCCGGGACATGTAAATTACCTCAATTGCAGCTGAAAGGCATGAATTCCCCAATTCAGGAAACCGGAACCTGTCCGAGTAAGAGTAGTGTTATCTGCAGAAATGTACTCAGTTGACAACTGAGTACCATTCTGCAAATAGCAAAATGGACCCATGACAGCTCCAAATAAAGGTTGCATCCAGTAGAGGAAGCATGCCAATGGCCAAATATATGGCCATTGGCAATGCTTCCTGATGCAAAATGAAAAAAAATAATTTTTTTTTGTCCGATTTTCCATGTTTAAGCATAGCGCAGCGCTGCGAAAATGAGCTGCACTCTAAAAAACAGAAACATAAAAATTAAAACCCACAAATGTGGATTTTATGGGTATTTGTAATGTACAATGCAAGGCAGTGGCAGGCTGAAGACAACATGGCTACCGAGTAGGGGTTGCTAAGGGGGGAACCCAGTCTATGAGATGTAACCAAGCATTAGTAGGCAATCCTATGCAAATAAGGGTAAGGATAGTGAATCCCAAGTCTACATAGCAAATGAGCACAGTCAGTGGAGTGTAAGACTAGGATAAGGGGAGTAACAGAGTAGGATATAGGTGACATCAGGAGGGGGTATGTATGAAAGGAGATAAGCTCATTGGAGCAGAGTGGCATGTGATAGCTGTCAGTTGCTCCTCACTGGAAGAGGTGTGTCAACAGGTATCCCAGCTAAAGTCAAGAAATAGAAGGTGCACACTGTGGGTACCACTAAGGTTTCTTGTAAAAATGCTTGCAACGTGTATGCGCGTGTGTGCGTGCCTGTAAACCCGAGTGAGACAGTGTGCGCGTGTGTAAGCATGAGTGTGCACGTTTAAGACGGAGTAAGCATGTATAAGGCAGGTTACAGTATTGTGAGCATGTTTGCGCTGGTGTGCCCACACATGTAAGCAGGAATTAGCTAGTGTAACTCTGTCTAAGCCTGTGTGTGCAAGTGTTAGCGTGTGTGCGCGGCACTGCCCCCCTGAGGAAATGGAAAGGGAAAAGAAAGCACAACAAACAGTAGGAAGTTAACCAGGGAGAGTCAGCAGAGCTAGCAGGTAGAAATAATCAGAATCAGGCAATTACACAGGCAGTAAACCAGCCCAGCCCAACCCAGCACTTAAAACTCTGCAAACAACTTTTCACCATGTATTGCTCAGAGACACTGCTGTACTGCAGTAAGCTAAGAGAAGTGAATACTGAAAAGGCTTAACTGAGAGAAAGAAATGTTAGGGGCTGCCATTTCTGTCATAAACCAACATATGCAACATGCTGAGGGTGGTGACAATGGGAATGCTGCCAACCAACCCCCAGTGAGAAGACGGAGAAGAGTGTACAGGCCCAGGGTAACCTATCATGGGCTACATGAGCTGGAGATAGTGGAATGCTATAGAGTGGACAGAGACCTCATGCAGCAAATTGTTGAGCTGTGCAGGCCACACCTCATACACAGAACCAACAGAGGGGAACTCATTCCAGTGGAAACCAAGGTATGTGTTGGCCTATGAATACTAGCAACAGGTACCTTCCAGAGACCAACTGGTGATATGATGGGGATATCACAGGCATCAGCATCCAGGGTACTGCACCAGTTTCTGGATGTCATGTCAGCACATGTCAGTTATCATGTATATTTCCCCAATTCCCATGAGGTATTGGCCAGCAATATGCATCTCTTCCAGCAAATAGTGGAATGCCCTGAGGTAGTGGGTGCAATAGACTGCATGCACATATGCATCAAAGCACCAGCCAGTGAGCGGGGTAGGGTCTACTTCAACCGCAAGGGCTTCCCCTCCATCAACTGCCAGGTTGTTTGTGATGCCCAGGGCATAATACTGAGTGTGTGTGCTGGCTGCCCTGAAAGCTACCATGATTCCCATATCTGGCATCTGACGCAGCTGTACCAGACATTTGCCAATGGGGACATTCCACGTGGTCACCTAGTGGGGGATGCTGGCTATGCACTGGAGTCATGGCTGATGACACCCATCAGAAATGCACACACACCTGAACAGGAATGGCATAATGAGGCACACACACAAACACAAAATGTAATTGAGCATGTGTTTGGGCTGCTCAAGTCATGGTTCCAGTGCTTGGACACATCTGGTGTTTGCCAGGATGTAGGCAATGTCAGTGGGTTCAGGGTAGGTTTAGTCAGTATGTAGTAACTCACAGCATATCAGTGAGTGTCCACCCAGGTTCCTGACATAACTGAAGAAGGCTGTGTGATGGTCCTACGTGTCAGGTGCAATTGTCTGGTAGAAGCGGCCCTTAGAAAAGTCCATGAGTGATTATAGCTGTCTGCTAGTACAGATCACAGATGCTTTCCCTGTCTGGGATTGTGCTGTATCATGTAGTAGCGTCGCCTTGATGTTGTACAGCTTATTAATGGCTGGGGTCTACCAGACAGGTCCCCTGCCATTGTAGCAGTGGGTCTTGTTAATTGGGAGAGCACAATCCATGCAGTCCACTAGGTGTCCATAGAATGTGTATGTAAAGGATGCAGCAGTGTGAGCCGTATAGGCCACTGTCTCAGGATCTCTGAAGGATACCACCTTGCCATGGTGAAGTTAGATGTTGGTTCATGAGAAGTTCACCAAGATTACCCAGGATGGGTGTGTGGAGGGTATATGTATGTCCTGTGAGATACATGTATGTTCTGACCTTACCAATGAGGGGTATATTGCTGGTGTGGAGCATAGAGTCCCCATGTTGGTGATGAGCAGGTCCAATATGTATTCCCCCTTGTGGCTGTGCTGACTGGTTGTGCCAAAGCATATGAGTCCACAAATTGTAGTGACTGTTGGGTGAGGTTGTCGGGGCTTGAGTAGTATCCCCAGTCAATATGTGTGTATATGAAGTCACACAATATAATGGTGTCTGTGGAGACCTGCATATTCTCCACGGTTCCCACAAAAGCTGAGTGTGGTTCCTGAGTTTGGGAGTGTGTTCTGTAGCAGGCAACAAATTGAAAGGCAGTATTTCACAATGGTAGTTGTCTATGTATGGTCTGTGATTCTTTGTGCAGTGCTACTAACCTGGAGGTGTGTGTGTATCTGTGATGTATATGGATACTCCCCCTAGTTGTGTTGTCTGTTCCAAGTCTTGTTGTCAGACAGTATGGTATGGAACATAACCTGGTAGTGTTGGTGTGCATAAGCGAGCCTGAACCAGGTGTCTGTCAGTGCACAGATATTGCTCTCCTCCATACCGAGGAGAGTCCTGAGTGGCCACAATATGAGGTTAACACAACTCTTGTTGAGCAGCATTACCCTTAGTTTCATTTAACCTGTAATGTCTATGGAGGTGGGTTTGTCTTCTGAGCCCTGCATTAAAAAAAACACTCTGGTGGTAGCAAGAGCCTTAGCCAGTATACCAAAGTCCAAGGGTGACAGGAGCAAGCTGTCCATAGTGAAGCTACGTGGCATGTTGAGCATGTCACCATATGCTGACAGACACTGTATCACCATGAATGAAACAAATTTGTTAGCCTACTGTTAAATGTGATATGTGTGTCCGTATACTGTGACATCATAATTGGTGGGTGTAAGATGCTAGACAAGGTCAGGGTCATACTGGCCTGGGCTACATGATCAGAGTGTACCTCCATGTATCATGTCATGTGGTCCAGGGAATAACGTCTGAGGTGACACACACCAGCATGGACAATGATGGTGCCAGTCTTGTACTTGCTTTGGGGTGATCTGACTGCCTGTGTTGTGTGGCAGATCCTGGCACTCAACAGACAGCCCAAAGTGACTATTCCCTTGTCAGCGCTGGTGAGTGGTACGTTAGTGTGTCTGAACATAAGTGTCACCTATTACAAGTGTATTAGGTGTGTTGTTTAGCCTGAAGGGCAGTGACTGTGTGGCACACAGACATTGTGAACTTAGTGATATGTGGGTATTGTAGTGGGGAAGCAGGTGTGTGTGTGTCTGCTTTGGAGGCCTCTGCTGCTTAGGTAGAGTACATTTACAGCATCCGAGTGTGTAAATGTGTGCTAATGTGGTTTGATTGATGTTGCTAGAGGATATGTGAGACTGATATGTGGTGTGTGTGGTTACCTTCACCACCTGATACACTGTTCCAGTCATGGGTCGAGAGACTTCAGCTCCCTGTATGTCTATATAGGTGCATCTCACACATATATCTGAGTTTGTTGGGAGGAGGAGAGGGTTGTCTGTGTACATGAGGCAGATGTGACATTGTGTCAGTATCACAATATCCACCAGCTGGACTGAAGAGTACACACAAAACCGACCCCTGGACATGCCAGGATATTATCATGACATACTCTGTAGCCTGATCACAAAGGATCAGTAGGGTGTTAAGCGTGTAAAAGAGTATAACAGGGATTAGTGCTCATGTTCTTTAGTGTGTTGTAAAGAGGAGCTGAGAAGGAGTCCAGACTGAATAATGGCACCTCCTTCAGCTATGTCATAAATATCAATGTACACACATATATGTCCTGAGTCAGGGCCAACTGTACCTGACTGTCAATCCCACCCCCACCTGAAATAAAAAAGACCACAGTAAAGAACTTCTCAAAAGCTGACTTCACACTTCTAAAGACTAGTGTGGTCTCCTTTCAGGACCCCGAGCCGGCGGAAAACAATACTCAAGCCGCTGAATCACTTACAAACGCCTTCTACCAGCACCTGCAGGACTGCATGGATAAGGCAATCCCAAGAAAAACAAAGACTCTTTGTACCAAAGGCAAGCGTCCAGTCTGGTGGACCCCAGCCATAAACAAACTCTACAACAAAAGGAGGAAGCTACTACAAGATAGAGCAAAATCCTTAAAGGTAAGACACCCTTGATCACTATAAGTAAAAAACTAAGAGCTCTCATAAAATCATCCAAAGCAAATTTCGAGAGAAAAATAGCTAAAGACTCAAAAGACAATCATAAGGCCTTCTTTAGCTATGTTAGAAGCCATAGAGGAAACTCCCAGATATGCTCAGAACTAGTTCAAAATGATGTGAAGATTACTGATCCTACAGACATTGCCAACATACTGGCTGACAGGTTCAGTGCAAACTCCCCTCCCCCAAAAGGAGAGATATCTATGCCAAATGAGTGCACGCCCCCAAACATCTCCAGCGTGCAAGTGAGAACTGCGCTGTTCAAAGCAAAAACACAGCATCCATGGGACCCGATGGTGTCCCCGGCTGTGTGCTCCACGAACTCAATGAGGAATTAAACCCACAGCTAGGACAGCTGTTTAATCAAAGTCTTACCTCTGGATATGTACCCAGGGAGGCGCACTGCAACTGTGGTCCCACTTCACAAAGGCGGTGCCTCCACAGACCCTGGAAATTACCGCCCATTAGCTTGACAAGCCTTATCTGCAAAGCCATGGAGAGGATCATAATGGACCTCATAAATAAAGACATAGGAATTTGCAGACTTTGGATCCAACCCAGTTTGGCTTTGTCAAAGGCAGATCATGCCTTTTAAACTTGGTTGACTTTTCAAACAGTCACCAAAGCCATTGATGAGGGAAAGGCAGTCCATACAGCCTACCTCGATCTGGCTAAGGCCTTCATACAATACCCCACTCGGGTATCATTGAAAACTTATCAGCTTAAATGTTAACCCATACATCACAAGATGGGTTGCAAACTGGCTGAGTGACAGAACCCACAGGGTCAGAGTTGCTGGCGCCATGTCAGACTCAAAGCCTGTCACAAGTGGTGTCCCACAGGGCTCAGTCCTGGGCCCACTCTTGTTTGGCATCTACTTTTCAGAAGTACAAGCAAACACAGGAGGGTTATGGCTGACAAAGTTTGCAGATGACTGCAAACTGGGCCATAGTAGAAAACACATCTGACACAGATATCCTTCAGAAGGGTCTCACAGAAACGGATAACTGGTGCCAGAGCCACGGCCTAAAGTTAAATGCCAAAAATGCATAGTCATACTTCGGGAAAACAAGGATACCCCTAGCTACCAAATAGGTGGCAATCCACTGAGCACAGAAGAAGTTATCAGGGACCTGGGGACCCAGGTTGATAGTAGTCTGTCATTCGACACCCATGTAGCTAAAGTAGTTAGGAAGTCCTTCTACATTGCCCACCTTATCATGAAAGGATTCTCATCTAGATCAAGGGAGGTCATAGTCTCCCTTTACTCATCACTCATCAGACCAATGATTGAGTACAATGCCCCATTCGGAATGTATCTGACCTGACACTTGCAGCAGCTGGAGAGGCCACAAAGTTCCTCACCAAAAGGATAAAGGGTCTCAAAAATCTGTCCTATGCTGCCCGACTGAAAGAACTCCAGCTCTATTCAGTAGCTTACCGCTTGCTCAGAGGTGACCTTTGCCTAACATACAAGGCCATGTCTAACCCAGATTTGATGAATATGCTTCACCTCAAAAAATCTAGATCCATCAGAGCCACAAGGCGGGAGACTTAAACCTCGACACGGCTATTAATAGGGCGTGCTGGAGAGATAGATTCATCACCCAAAGACTCCCTATGCTGTGGAACAAAACCGCACATGTGAGGCAGAGCACCTCGCTGGCCTTGTTCAAGAGAAATCTTGACCAATGGATGGGAGATCGCAGATATACCCCAGGAATTACCTCAGTGTCACTGCTCGGCAGAGGCACAGCAAAATAATGGGTATAGTTCCCCATACTAAAGGGGTGGCGTAAGCCACAAAACAATGGGCTAGGCTTATAAATGCCCTCGGGCAGATAGCCTAGTATGAACCTATGAACCTATGAACCTATGACAGACAGGCCCATATGTACATACCCATACCCCACTGACAATAGTCCACATCATCATACCAGGAGATATCACATGTAGAATGGATGAGCAGCTACCCCCACTGCCAAAAGCATGGCAGCAGGTGGAATACATTGATTCCCAATATGTGTCATGCACAAACTACAGAACAAACAGATCATGCACCTGAACCGTTAGCTGAGCCACACCCCCTACACAGGATGTGGAACCGTTGAATGTGTCACAGCTACATATGGCACACTCCACAACTGTTAGTGCACAACACACCATGGGAAGTCAAGTCCAGTATGCCTATGAGGTCTGATCTGCAAGGTCATGGAGTCCATCATGGTTTCAGTCATAAACAGAGCTATTGGAAGCGGACACACACACACAACCCTACCTACTGTGGTATGTTCATGTGCGGATCATGGTTCCCAAACATGCTAGACTGTTTGCAAGGCAGCCACTCAGGACATACATCAATGAACACATCTACACATGTGTCACATAGACTTTGAATAGCCCTTTATCAACATCCCAGACACATGTAGTATGCACAAAACCAAGAAGCTGTGCATAAATATGTGTTGACATATGACAGAAGGTCAATATGTCCACAGATAGATCACACAAGGTAAGGATGCTGAGGTCATGTTCAAGCTGTTGACACCTGCTGACCCACATGGACCATTCCTGAAATGGCATAAAACAAAGTGTACACACATCACCATGACCAGTGTGATGATGTCACCATCCTATAAATACAGCAGGAGAATGGAACCCAGCCAGTAAAGCAAATAGCGTGCTGTGCTAATGCGTTTCTCTCTAGTATCATAACATAGGTAGGGGTTTGAATCCTGCAAATGCTGACTGTGGGGGGTGTGTTCATGTGTGCAATTGTCTTTGAAAGGTGTGCCCTTTTCGGAGACTGGGAAAACACACTAGAAGATGTACATTCTTCTTTGGAAAGACTGATGATGTCACCATCCTAGAAATACAGCAGGAAAAGGGAAACCAGCCAGTAAAACAAATAGAGCACCGTGCTAATGCATCTCTCTCTAGTATCATAACATAGGTAGGTAGGGGTTTGAATCCTGCTGACTGTGTGTGTGGGGGGGTTGTTTTTATGTGTGCAATTGTCTTTGAAAAGAGTTCCCTTTTTGGAGACTGGGAAAACACACTAGAAGATGTACATTCCTATTGGGAAAGTCTGATGATGTCACCATCCCTACAAATATAGCAGGAGAAAATAAACCAATCAATAAAGTAAATAGTGTGCCATGTTAATGTATCAGTCTCTGGTATCATAACATTGTTAGGTAGAGGTTTGAATCCTGCAAATGCTGACTGTGTGTCACTGTTGGTCAAAACGGTGTGGGTTTTGCTTTTACTATGGTATGACATAGTATGATGACAACAGTAAGTGCATTGCAGACATCAGGTATCTGCATGGCAAATATATATGTGTACATGTCCCCTCAATCAGTACGTAGGTGTGAAGCCTGCATACTACATGAATACATTTGTTTCCATTGACAGGTTGTGCCACTGCTACTCAGATCATAGGTCACATATGTATGTATGTGACATGGCCATCCACTGTCATGTTTTGTGACCAAGGTCATCTGTGGCACACACACCCATGACAGTTACTGAAGAGTAGTGTGAGTGAGGGTATATGGCTGGGGTATATGTCAGACATGGTCATACACAACACAGTCTGCCAAGAATGGACAGTCTTTATAGGTGTACGACTGCCTTGTGAATATGCATTCAGGCCTCTAATGTCTGTGATACACCTTGGGACTCCACAATACCTATGGATATGTGGATACGAAGGGACACATGACATAACATGGGTCTGTATGTACACAATGGTACCCGACATACATGTTGAGGGCTACCACCGGTGTGGTACTGATGGGATACTATGTATAGTACATGAGGATGACTATGCCATAATCGGCTTACTGCTATACAGCATGTATCACACAACAGGTATCTGTCTGTATGATACCCTTGTGTAGGATATGCGTCCCATCCAGGAAATGCATTGTATGCCATTCCATGCATTCCCAGATTTGGATGAACACATCCATAGTGTGTCTGCATGTACCTAAGGGGGCTATATGACACACAGGTGTGGTCACAGTAATGGGTGGCGGTCATCACCACTGGTTAGTGTTATAGTGTAGCACCAGAAGGATCCAATTGATACTGGGTTCCCTACTACTGTGTGTCAATTGTCAGGACATCATCCAATGATTGCTTATAGTCATGCTCTTGAGGTTGTGTATACTACCAGACTGCAAATCATTGACTGATATTAACGGTATCACCCGCAGCATAGTGTCAACCCATGTCATACACATGTCTACTCATGTTAGTACATAACTGTAAAAGAATGCATACTGGCCATTGAAAGATGCAATGGGATGTTAATAATGTGTACGACAGGGTATGCCACACGTCCCATGTGTCCACTATGCACATACATCCAGACAGTGCGCACCCACCATGTTCACAGATGTATACTTGCTAATCTGTACTGCACAATTCACACACATACTGTCCACTCACTAACACATGCTGGCAACACATCACACATTAGCCAAGTGGCACATGGGTGGATAATACATACTCAGACCTAACAGTGGTGTGAACAATGCTACATTGAAAACAGAGCTCTGATGCATAATGTCTGCTCAGATATACCTACAAAGATGTAGTTAGACTGCTGTGTTGACAACTCGCTATTATTGCTACACTGCTATAGTGTCACCCTGTGCATCAGCACCATGTTAGCCTGTCCCTCTGTCGATAATGCAGATGACAGGAGGTGGCACAGGTATCATCATATGCACAGGGCGTTTTGTTGTTTGCCAGAGCCTGACATTGACCCATCCAATTGACACGTCTGTGTGTGTGTGTGTGTGTGTGTGTGTGTGTGTGTGTGTGTGTGTGTGTGTGTGTGTGTGTGGGACAACAGTACAGCATGGGCCAATGTTGATGTAATGTGTGTGTGTATGTGTGAGCCCTAGTTGTTTGCTTAATGTGTGTGTGTCTGCATGCACAAAGCTTCCCCATGTGGCTGCCATATATGGTGGTTTGTGGGACAGTCCCAGACTATACCTGCTTGGCTGTACAGATCACTGTCTCCGGCCATGGACACAGTACCTGTGCCTGGCAGGGGTGCTACGGATGGTATCGGGTACCAACCCTGACTGGGTAGTGTTATCAGAGGCAGAGGTATGACTTCTTGACCCATGTCCCTTCTGGGACTGGCCAGAACCACGTGAACATGGTCTACTGGGACGGACAATGGACAGGCCAGCCCCAGCATTGCTGGGGCTGGTACTGCCACTATGGGAGCGGCTGTGAGCTGTGGGCCATCCGTGACCACTGCCAACTGTTGCTGTTGCTGGCATGCATCTGCGTCGACATCGCAACCATCCCGCACAGTCCTGGCTTGAGGAAGACATGTTGTGGAGGGCATCTATTGTCTCCACCCAACGTCTATCAATGACCTCGGTTTATGTCCGGATGGCACTGGCAAGGTCACGGATGCTGTCATTGATAGCGGTGTTATGTGCCCTATGTGCCCTAAGTCCGTGCCTGGTGTACCGTTCCATAAGTGCCTGAGCCTGCATTACAGCCAGGAACATAGTGGTCATCGTAAGACCTGTGAGGGCACGCCTGCCAGGGGCAATACATCCAGTGATGCTCACCCGAGAACCCCTGGACCTCTGCGTATGTGGTACCATTGCGGGTCTACGGCTATGGCTGCTGTGAGGGGATGCACATGCCATGGGTACCACACTCTCCTGGTCAATGCCAACTATATGCTGTCCCTCGCCTATGGCCATTGGTTGTGAGGGATGTAATGGCAGTATGAGTGTGCGCATAGATGGGGTTGAATGCTGTGTACTGTCGTTTGGTGGACCAACGACAGACCCTGTCAAATCTCCCTGTGCCAAAATACATGTTTCATCATCACCACTATCCATGGCTGTGGCTTCAGGTCGCCTGCTGCTTTCGCCAAGCCCTACCTCAGCACCTGGGAGAGGAAGACAGGAAACACACATTACGGTCTGCACATGCACACATGCACACAGGAACACATGCACACATGAACACATGCACACATGCACACATGAACACATGAACACATGAACACATGCACACATGCACACATGCACACATGAACACATACACACATGAACACATGAACACATGCACTCATGCACACATGCACACATGAACACATGAACACATGAACACATGCACACATGCACACATGCACACAGGAACACAGGCACACAGGAACACAGGAACACAGGAACACCTGCACACTCCTCACTACAGCAAATACACACACACAACAGACTTCAAAATCATACTCAATACTGGTTGAAGGTGGGTGACAGTATCACAAGGCAAACAGTCACACACACGTGTCAGCATGCAGAATAAGTGTTGCTCAAGTCCATGCAGTGTGAGTGTAGACAGCCATAGCTGATGACAGTGTACGTGGCTGTGGTGCATGTGTGTACATGTTCAGTGATTGCCTACACCCTGGCACACAATGTGTACAAGGACATGACATTTCTGTGCAAGTATTATAAGCTGTGCAATGTCCTGTGCACCATCACACACAGGTATACATACCATGGCTGCATGTGTTATCTGTGTGTCACATGGATTTCCATGTCTGATTGCAGTGTCTGTGTCTGTAGCAGATAATTGTAGACACAGGTATAGCACATGCATGCTATGTACACACACGGGATGGGTGGTGCATGTATATGTGATGGGATACCAATCCTGGACATGGCCATTGTAACAGTATGGGGTGTAGTACCATTAGCCATCATCATCATGCATCATGTGGTCACTCAAAGCCACTAAAGTGTGCTAGACCACCCCCTAGCAATATGTACCTGAACCGCAGTGCTGTGGATAAGTTCACAATTACACAGCCAAATTGCACAAGGGTGTGTGAGGTGTCCAATAGGGAGCATTGCCTAACATGACTGTGTTATGTGTTGAGGAGTGTTGCACAGCTCCATGCTAGGCCCCTACCCCTCAGGTATGGTATGTGTGGTGTGTGGATGACATATGTGTATATATATATATATATATATATATATATATATATATATGTGTGTATATATATATATATATATATATATATATATATATATATATATATATATACATATGTGTGTGTGTATATATATATATATATATATATATATATATATATATATATGTGTGTGTGTATATATATATATATATATATATATATATATATATATATATATATATATATATATATATATATATATATACACACACACATACTTGTAAACAGCCACTGCTGTACATATACATGCACATATATGAAGATATACTGGCCACCTTTCATGGTGGTAATATCAATTATGGAACAGTTGTGACACATACGATTATGTAATAATATTGCACAGTGTTGTGTAGAATGCATTTCGCTATCCTCAGGCCGTATAGCCATAGCAGACCTCACTGGCTGTAACTCAGTCCCACAGCATTTAACCACCACATGACATATACCTGCACTGCTTGCTGTTTTCAATGCCACACACTACAACCTACATAGATATGTGCACATAGCAACCTTCAAATACATATATACGTCCAGCCTTCACTAACAGTTGCAGTATGTCCCTTGCCCTATGCACATCTGCATATACATATAGATACGGAATGCTAACACATAAGGAGTGTTCATAGAATGTAGAGTACCCTTCAGACACATCATTCGGATGCTAGCAAATACATCTGTGTTACATACCTTACCTTTGTATGTCTCACCTCAGTCTGTTGTATCTGTTGATGTTTTTTTATTTTTATTTATTTAGGTCGGTGTCCTCCACTGCCTCTGTTTATTTTAATTTTTGTTTTGGTTGGTCAGTGCCTCCAACCGCCTCTGTTTGTTTTTTTTTTTTTGTTTGGTCTCTCCAACTGTTTGTCTGTCTGTCTCTCTCACTTGCTCTCTCTCTCTCTCTCCAGTTCCTACAATGATATTATTGCATGTGTGGACAGCAGGTGCAAGCTGCTTTTGTAGGTATCTGCACATGTGCATGTGATGGCCTCTGCACCAATTGGTGACCACCATTTAGTAATTGCATGCAGCCTGCTGTGTGGTAATTGCAGTTCTCACTGTGATTTCAGGACACTGCTATAAAATGATAGGTTAGGTAGGCATAGGGCTTTCAGTTTTGCAAGGTGGGGACCATTCTTATTTGCTGTGGACACTGTTGTGTCAGTCAGAAGGTTGGTATATGTCTCATACCTGAAGCTGGGTTGTAGCCAGTGAAATGCATGTTGTACTGAAACCTGACTGTTGCTTCTTCCAGTACACTCTTCTCAATGTGTAAGTTTACTCACAACTCCTAATGCTAACATTGGATACATGGGAGTATGTACTTTTTTTGGAATTAGGGAATTAACTGGCATACAACAGTACTTATTGCAATGTATTCCTATGGCTTTCCTATTTTCCCTTTACATTCACTCCTTGTAATGCATGTTATATTTCTTTATTGCAATGTAATGTTCTGGCTTTTGTATTTCCCCTTTACATTCACTCCTTTTAATGCATGTAATTTTTCTGTCTGTCTTGAAATGTATTGCTCTGGCTTTCCTATTTTCCCTTTACATTCACTCCTTTTAATGCATGTTACATTTCTTTCTTGCAATGTAATGCTCTGGCTTTCGTATTTCCCCTTTATGTTCACTCCTTTTAATGCATGTTATATTTCTGTCTGTCTTGAAATGTATTGCTCGGGCTTTCCTATTTTCCCTTTACATTCACTCCTTTTAGTGCATGTTACATTTCTTTCTTGCAATGTAATGCTCTGGCTTTCGTATTTCCCCTTTACATTCACTGCTTTTAATGCATGTTATATTTCTGTCTGTCTTGAAATGTATTGCTCTGGCTTTCCTATTTCCCTTTACATTCACTCCTTTTAATGCATGTTACATTTCTTTGTTGCAATTTAATGCTCTGGTTTTCCTATTTCCCCTTTACATTCACTCCTTTTAATGCATGTTACATTTCTTTCTTGCAATGTAATGCTCTGGCTTTTGTATTTCCCCTTTACATTCACTCCTTTTAATGCATGTAATTTTTCTGTCTGTCTTGAAATGTATTGCTCTGGCTTTCCTATTTTCCCTTTACATTCACTCCTTTTAATGCATGTTACATTTCTTTCTTGCAATGTAATGCTCTGACTTTCCTATTTCACCTTTACATTCACTCCTTTTAATGCATGTTATATTTCTTGCAGCACCAAGTTGTTGTATATCTGCTGTGGCTTAGTGGTATGTCATGCAGACTGGTGAGTCCAAGGTGTGGGGTTTGGGACTGACAAGGATATTCTATTTTGCTGCTGAGTAGTACAAGGGCCTTGTCATACAGAGAGACTAAGGCACTTTTAAGCAGTTGTAAGCGGGTTTGTGTAGGTTTGCGTGATGCTTAGCGATGCTTAGCTAAGCACACACAAGCGCACACTCACCCACTCACGTAAAGCGCTGCTAAACTCTGGGCAACTTTATTTAGCTGGGTAAAGCATTGCTAAACTCTGGGCAACTTTATTTAGCTGGGTGAAGCACTGCTTAAATACTTATATCAACTCAAAATGGTCATATCATACCATTCAACATAACCTGCTGGTAAAGACCCACAGTACAATATTTGTGTTATGGCATTCCTATTTTCCCTTTACATTCCCTCATAGTAATGCATGATATATTTATTACAGCACCAAATTGTTGCATATCTGCAGTGGCTCAGTGGAAATTCATGCAGTCTTGTGTGTCCAAGGTCCAGGGTTCAAGACTGAGAGGGGTATTTTATTTTGCTGATGAGCAGACTACAGGCCTTGTCATACAGAGTGACTAAGGCCCTTTTAAGCAGTTGTAAGTGGGTTTGCGTGAGTTTGCGTGATGCTTATCTAAGCTTAGCTAAGCGCACACAAGTGCACACCCGCTGACTACTGCTTAAAAGTGCTTACTCCCGCTAACACCCGCGCTAATTTCTTTTAAAGAAAAGAAAATGGGGAAATAGGAAAGTGGTGAAAAAGTGGACACAAAGAGGGTAGGACAGTAGGAAAACAAGCTCGGGATGTGCAGGAAGGATGTAGGGAAGGCCCATAGCTGCCCAATTCTTTACCAGCAACAGCTGTGCATATGTTTGAAAGTTAGAGTGAGATTTGAAACCTTCCACCCCTGAGAGAGGGGTGAGGACAACATAGTATGTTGTACAGCCAATTGTAATTATCAGTTTACATGTCCAGCAGACATGTGTGCGAAATGGGCAGCTATGTATGGGGCGTAATTTTTTTCTGGGTACAGATTGCCCTTTTTTTTTTTTTTCAGCTAAGAGTGGAATGTGAGGTAAAAGAAGTAGGAATATTGGGGGAGGTGGGTTGTGGAGGTTAACAGACAAGACAAACATGATGCATACAGGGGTGGAGTAAACACAATTGACGGGGACGGATGTTTGGATATCGCAAGCCCATGAGCCACAGATGGCAACAGTGGAACTGAGATCCCCACCCATGGGCAGTTACCACTGCACCTTCACAGCCCATGCCGAGGCTGTGCTGGGGGCTGGATAGGAGGGGCAGGCACACCCTTGAGCTGTGCCATTCTCTCCTCAAGCTGGCATAGGGGATCAGTCACAGAACGCTTGATCTCACTACGCACCACAGCCCGGACCTTTTGGAGGGTGAGTGGAGGGTCTCCTCCGGCCATGCTTGCAGAGGGGGGGTGAGCCCCATCCCCTGCAGCGCTTCCACCTGAAGGTGGCACAGGGCCACCAGAGGAGGAGGTCCCGGGCTGGGCACTGGTGCCAGGTGCAATTTCCAGATGAGGTGGGAGAGGTGGGTCCGCTGGGGCCCGCCTTCCCAGTTATCCTATGTTTAGCAGTATTTAATGGCATTTTGGGTTAGTAACAAACAACACCATTCCAAATTAGTTGTAACAGCATGCATTAGTATTCCCATTAACCAAACACACATGAATTCCAAACGTTGAACAGCAAGCATAACACATGCATATTTAGAACAACAGTGGACATTCCAACAGCATGCAGGGTTGATTGGTGGCAACAGGCCATCAGGTTTGGATATGTGAACAGGGCATATGCATCAACGTACATGCAGATATGTATAAACCAACAAGACAAATGTCCATAGGAATTAATTGTGAATACACATACCCAGTTTGGTGTGGAATGGCATAATTTGTGAACATAACATAGGGGGGTATAATATTACATTAACAACTTAAAATACCTATACGTATACTGTACATTCCTACTAGATGCAGCTATATATCCCCTACATGTATTAGTACAGTTCCCTGTATGTAACTTTAGAAATGTTAGTGATGGAGATGTTACTGCAACATTAATATACATTCCATTTGTATTCATATATGTTCATATCTGGCTGTATTCAGGTAAAGTATCCTGCTACATTTGAACAGTTACGTACAGTTCTAGCAACACACTGACATTTGTGGGATCACAAGCACAAGCTGCTCATGTACCGGATTAACATGTACATACTATACATGAAACAGTTGAGGACTATAAATATTCTTCTGAGATACTGGCATTCCCATCAGACAATTTATATGGGCCTAGACAACTGTGGATGTTCAGCATTTCATACAGCTATACTATCTCCATAATGCAAGGGTACAACAACATATCCAAAATGTGGGGTGGACACAGTCCAGGTATTGTACTTTATTAAAAACATATCACTCTTTAGTTGTGGCTATCTCATTCATTTCATTATGTAGTGCATACAGTATACCTTTATTCCAGACTTCTTACACCTTTATTGGTAGCTTCAAACTCTTTCTCACACTCTCTCACTTATTTTATATTTACATCTCAGGATGGTACTTAATTCCAGGCTTTATTAACATTTCTTACTGGGTTACAACAATCCTTTCCAGCTGACTCACTTATTTCATATGTCAGTATATACAAGGATGTATTCATGACTTGTCTGTCCTTTATTGATGGATTAGAACACTCATTTTCAGGCTGAAGCAGTTATCTGATATTACAATACAGGTGGAAACTCTATTTGAGACTTGTTTACTCTTTATTAATGGATTACAATACTCTTTTTCAGGCTACATCACTTATCTGATCTTAGAATACTAGCAGAAGCTTTATTCTAGGCTTATTTGACCTTTATTACTGGGTTACAACACTGAACTCTTTTACAGGCTGTCTCACTTATATTCTATAATAATACCTGCTGAATAATTACTAATCTGCCTGGTGGTGCAGCCTTACCAGCCATATCAGCCTATCAGCATAGGCTTGCCGATTCGCGGAATGAACACCTGCAGCTGTAATATAAATGCAGGGATATTGGAACATACCTATCCATACTATAGGCTAGGATAGCATTTCTTACATACTTAATTACATGGATACTTACTCCGTAGTGGGGCATTGGGCATCTGACGGGCCTCCTGGATCCATCGGTTCAATTGGTCCTCCTTTCATCGCTTCAGGTCCGCATGGTGGTGATGGACCTGCTCACCAGTCCTAGGAATGCCTGTGGCACTGATAAGATCATGCGCCAACTGGTTCCACGCCTCTGCCTTGTATGCTCCCCATTGAACCTGGCCCTGCATGAGTCGGCCTTCATGTTGGTGGACTAGGAGCCAAACCATATATTTGGACTCCTCAATGCCCCACCTTTGCGCTTTAAAGCGATTGCCCTCTCCGACACCTGCCATCCTGACTGCAAATGGGTACCACAATCAGTTATGGCGAGTATTCCCGCCAATGAGGCTTAAATATGCCGCATTTCCTGCACTTTTTTGTGATTGGCCATTTTTGAGAATTCTAAGCTGACTGCAGACCTGCTTAGTAATGGTTAGTCTACCATTTCTAAGTATATGTATGCTAATAGTGGCTGTTTCTCCTAATCTGTTATGGCTTAGTAGTTCTGTGCTTTGATTATGATGCACATGGTCCTGGGCTCAAACCTTGTCACTCTTTTATTTTAATACTGTCTAGTCAGGCTAGGGGGTGTGGCTGCATTTAAGCAACCTAGCTCTATGTTGCTCCCCGCTGCCCTACCATGCCCTGGTTGGTGCGGCGCACTCGTCCGCGCAAACACATTGTGCTGGGTCAATCGCTATTAGACAATGGGCAACTCTGTTTAGCTGGCTAAAGCGCTATTTAACTATGGGCACCTGTGTTTAGCTGGGTAAAGCTTTGCTTAACAGCAGGCTATTTTATATCTGGGTCCTTTAAAAATATATATTTTGTTCACTGATACATTGGCCATGTCACTGCTTTTAATAAAATTTTAATCATATTTGTCTGGTATTATTTTAAATACTGATTTAAAACATAAATAAGAAGTGGAGTGGTGGGACTTGAACCATGAATGCCTTCTCTTTGTGCATACGCTCTACCATTAAGCTATTGCTATTTAGATTAATTTTCATAAGTAGTTCTTATATGCTCTTCAATGTCACAATTGCTAACTGTGGTTAAGCAATGGGCACACCCGCGCAAACAAGCACAAATACTGGCAGCTATATTGTGGATTTAAAAAATATATATATTTTCCATTTTATAACTCTGATGGGGGTTTACAGTGTCAGGGAGTGTGGTGTTGTGTGCATGTACATTTGAGTGGACTCGCTCTTGTCTGTTGACATTATGCTTTTTAAAACCTTGCAGGGGCGTGGACTTTTAGACTGCTCGGCAGTCGGACATGCCCCCTGCTTGCCTACTCAGTCCATGTAAGAGTTACGGATGAGTCAGCATGCCCTCATGAATATTCATGGCATGCTGATGTCATACCGTTCAACTGCAGCCTCTGAGTAAGACATATTACGTCTTACACGGAGTTTTTGTGAATCCGGTCCTTTGTCTTACTGCAATTTTTTCTTGAAATCTTAAATGTTCAGTTAAGAAAGATTCATTTTGCATTCATTGAATATGAAAAAAGATTTAGCTTATTAGTTGGAGGAGCTGAGAAACAATAATCTTATTTAAGGTTTTCACCTCCATTTCTCTTCAGCTGCAAGACCTCTTAGTTTAATTAAAAGTTATGATATTTCCATTACTTTTGATTTTTATTATTATATTAGTGCTTGCTATTTTTTTAAACTATGTTTTACTACATTTTTTTCTTGGAATTTTAAAAGTTGTTGGCTATGTTCAGGTACAAAACATTCCTTTTGCATTGATTGATTAAACAGGATTTAAATATATCTAATCAGTGGTAGGAGCTGAGAAAGTTCTTTTTTTAAGGTATTCAACTACTAGAGATCTGAGTTTAATGCCTGCTGTTTTGCTGGATTGATTTTTGGATTTTCTACACTAAAGGTTTGGCTATTTTACTTTTTTATTTTGGTATTATTATTATATTACAATTTGTGTTTTAAACAGTTTCCTGTTATGCATTTTTTTTTAAGTCCTAAAAGTTGTTGGCTAGGGTCAGTTGCCTTCATTGACTGAATTGAATCATTGATTATCTAGGTGGTGAGAGAAATAGAGAAACATTTTACTGCTTTAAAGTATTCACCTAAATTTCACTTCAGCTGCAAGAGCTCAGCTCTGAGTTTAAAACTGCTGTTTGCATTGATTTTTGGATTTTCTACATTTAAAGTTTTGACATTTCTTTACTTCTTGGCACTTTATTATATTACAGTTTGTTGTATTTTAACTTTGTTATACTGCACTTTTTTTCTTGAAGTCTTAAAAGTTGGCTGGTGTCAGTTAGGAAACATTCCTTTTACACTCGTTAATTGAATAAGAATTAGATTTAACTAATTTGTGGAAGGAGCTGATAAATGGTTTTCTTATTTAAGGTATTCATCTAAATTCCTCTTCAACTTCAAGAGCTCTTAGTTTAAAACTCTTGTTTGCACTGATTTTTTTTGGATTTTCTACATTTAAGGTTTAGCTATCTCTATTACTTTTTTATTTTGGTGTTGTATTGTAGTTAATTGTATTTAAAACTTTGTTTTACTGCAATGGTTTGTTCTTTAACTATTAAAAGTCAATGGCTAGGGCCAGTTAGGAAATATTCCTTTTGCGTTCGTTGACTGAATAGGAATTAGAGCTAGCTAATTAGTGGGAGGAGCTGAGAAACCATATTTTTATCTAACATGTTCACCTGCATTTCTATTTAGTTTTTAAAAATGCTGTTTGCATTGATTTTTTTGCATTTTTTTCTAAGTTTAAAGTTTGTATATTTCCATTATCTTTTTGATTTTGGTAATATTGTATTAGTTTGTTGTATTTTAAACTTTTTTACTGCAAAGTTTTTTTTCCTTGAAATCTTAGAATTTGCTGTCTATTGACAGTTAGGAAACTATTTTTGTGTTTATTAATTGTATAACAATTGGATCCAGCTAATTAGAGGGAGGTGTTGAGAAAGATTTTCTTATTTAAGATATTCACCTAAAATTCTCTTCAGCTACAAGAACTCTGAGGCAAAAATTGTTTGTTGACTCCATTGCTTTTTTGGATTTTCTACATTTTAGGCTTGGATGTTTTCATTACTTATTGATTTTTATTGGTTTTCATTATTTTAGTGCCTTTATTGATGCCCACCCCTACTCCAAATTAATGTTTGCAAGCCCCTCTCAATTCTATTTGTACTGGACTATGATAACACAAACAGATAAGGCACTCCCATTAGACTCTTAAAGCTCAAGTTATCCTGTTTCATGTAATTGTGAATTGCTGTGGTATCCGATTCACATTTATTACTGCATTTTTACTTTTGCATTTTGCTTGGTACGGAGAACTTAGTCTTGTAGTATTTGATTTGCTGCATCATCTGAGCCTCATTTATTACATTTGTACTGCATTTTTTCTGCTTGCATTTTTTGTGGTCTTGGACCTTCGTCTTTTAGTACAACTCACAACTGTGAGAGAATTGTGAATTGCTGCAAGATCTGAGCCTCATCTACCTGCTCCCTATATACTTTCTACTGTATTTTACTGTTGTATTTAATTTGGTCTGGGGACCTCTGTGTTGTAGAATCTCTCACATTGATGAAAGCATTGTGAATTACTGCTGGATTTGAGCCCCATTTACTACATTTCTACTGTATTCTTTTCTATTTGCATTTGACTTAGCCCGGGAAGCTTAGTCTTGTTAATACTCCTCTAAGAGTAGACACACTAGTAAAGGACTTGGGAACTAAGGTTGACAATAACCTGAACTTTGATCATTATATGATTATGGCAGTGAGAAAATCCTTCTACATGGTACAATTTATAAGTAAGGGCATGTCATCCAGATCTAAGGAGATCATGATCCCACTATACTCAGTCCTCACTAGATCAATAATCTAATACAATGCACCCTTTGCCATGTACCTGGCCAGGCATTTGCAACAGCTGGAGTAATCACAGAGATTCTTTACTAAAATAGTACAGGGTGTAAATATGTCCTATGCAGACTGCCTAAAAGCCCTGTCTCTGTACTCTGTCTCATACAGACTAGTGAAGGGTGGTCTATGCCTAACTTACAAGACATTCTCTGATCCAGTCCCGATGGATTTACTACAAATTCACAAATCAAACAACACTATAATTAACTGATCTGACCTTGTTTGTGTCATAAGCAAAACATGTTGGAGGGACATGTATGTGTCTCAGCGATTACCCCTTTTCTGTTTCACATAAATAGTGAGTCTCTTTCAGAGCTCTTCCCTAAGTCTATTCAAATTTAATTTGGACCAATGGATGGGAAATTGCAAATTCACCCCTGGGCTGTCACCTGTGGCCCTTATAGATGGAGGCATCTGCAAACTGCCCAAGGCACAGGCATATATTAAAGCCATTTCTAGCTCATGGACAAAGATGACTGGAAAATTTGGTCACAAATAGCTAGGCTTTAAAGAGCTCTAGGGTAATTAGCCTAGTAATCTCCTATGGTTTTATGATCTTTAGAAATGGGGAGGAGCAAGTTACATAGAAATTAATGGAAGCTGTGGGAACAATACATACAGAATAACGTGAGGAGCAGATGTGAGGAGAGGAGTAGTGAGGTTTAAAGAAAGGCAGGAATTGGACAATTTATGCAATGTTGGACTGATAATAGGTATAAAAAAAGAACACATGATGTATAATGTATGTAACTAGAAACATGCTAATGTTGATTGTTTTCTTTATTATTAATGTATGTTTGCTGATGTCTTAAGTGATAATTTAATAAAGGAGTTAACATTTCTCTTCCATTTATTCTAAAGTAGCTTGTTATACTTCCACCATGTGGCTCTGTTTCTGGGGTTTTCCCTGTTCTTGTTCTTATGGGGTACAGCTTCATCTATCTTATATATACAGACATCCTAAATAATTTTCTGCTTTCCTACTCTTTCTCAAAAAGCAGATTAACTAAATAGAGAGAGGGATTCTGCAGCAAAACTCAGTTAGTTTGTCCAAGACTTCAGATGTTCATATTTGCTTCAGGCACACTTGGCTGTTTACTGCTAGCTACAAAGCAGACAGACACTGAAAGAACTTTGCTGAAGGACTGCTATAGTGCTATGCACTCTGAAAAAGGAACAAACAGCTGTGATACTCCAGCTTGCCATTTCTGGGCCTGGAAAATCCAAAAGGTAGATTGTCAGAGAGGAAAAGTGGAGTGTGCCAGAGTGTGGCATTTAAGCAGGACCCCTGCCAACTGAATTAGAGTTTAGCCCACAAGAGGAGTGGCATTGAAATGCCAAGCATGATCTTCGGTTCTGGATCTCTCCAATAGAGAATGGATTGAGAATGCAAGACTGTTTCAGTGCCCATCGAGGACCAAAAGTCTCTTCAACAAGGAAAACCTGCTAATACAGGACTCCTGGATACTTAACTATTGTTTAAATGGAACACCTGCTATACTGCACTCCTTACCATACTACCTGGAGCTGATGCAAGCGATTAGATTTTTTTTTTGGATTTCATGATGTACAGTAAACTCATTTTTATTGATTGATGCCTACTTGAAATGAAGTAAATAATTTATTTCTTATGTACTAATGAAAATCCAACCTGAACCTGGTGCATGTTAGCTGTTTTAATTTTTAACGTGATTATAACCTAGAACAATAAGTTTGAAAATAGGACAAATAAGTGTAGAATCAGCTTACTCCCACTCACATATGTATTGGTTATAACATAAAGTATAACATTCCAGCCTAATTGTTCTGACGTAGTCTTTCCAATGATATGACCAGTGCCTTCGATAGTGTTACCTGGGATATCCCAATCAAAACACTAGAAGACTAAACTTTAGCCCCAGTGAACTCCATTTCTTCTTTAAGAATTTAATTAAACAAATTTTTAAGGTAATGTATGGCTCAACCATATCAGGTACAGCAGCTTTCACATCCAGTGTTCCACAGGGTTATTTTCTTGGTCCAGTTCTCTTCTTCAACTTCCTAAATGACTTAACCCCAGATATTACTTCTGTTTGCTGATTTGATTATCTTAATATTAGATAAACATGCATCTTTATTGCAAACTAAGCTACAAGACAATTTTACTACAATATGGCACCAGGTTTTAAAAAAAAATCATCTTATGAAAAATTGCCTGTAAAGTAGTAGTAATAAAAAATTTCAACAGTCCTTCCCAGATCACTATAAATGCCTAACTAGCTAATCTTAAGTAATCCTATCTTACAGGTGTTGGGACATAGATAGCTTGACGTAAGCTTAAACACTGCAGCATCATTTTGTCACTATATTGAACTTAATAACCAATGAACATCTCATATAATTGAAACTCTGCTGTGAAATAAAAATGTTTTTCCCATATTTAAGGATGGTGGTTACCAAAAATGCATTAATCCCCAAACCAGAGTTTGCATGGCTCATTATTGCCCTAAACTTATCCATGAATGCAACATTACTACAAACACCTGTTTTGTTTACTACAGGCCAATTGGCTTCATGTAAAACTAGGCCACCTTTCTATCCTCTCCTTTTCTTTTCAAGCTAGTTATTCAACATAAACGTCCACCACTTTTTTCCAAACTAATACTCAAAATCTCTACCTGCACCTTCCTAAACCCTAATGAGGAAGTTACCTGGTTGTCACTACATTCAGATCTCCCTTCAAATCTGTAACTGGAGAAAAAGCACTCTAGTATCATTCTTGTCTAATGGCTTTACCTGTTGTCCTACCACTGGATCCAGTCTCTTCTAAACAGTGAAATATTAAAAAAATAAATGAATGGCTGTTAAAAGCAATGAACATATTTCAGATATTCTATTGATAGTACTTCATATTTAAACCTTCACCAAAATATTTTTATGAGCACACTACAACATATTCATATGGGTTTGCATTTGCATAGGTAGATCACTATGTACTATACTGGAGTGCATGGAGTGAGGACATTATACTGAAATTGGTGAAAAGACACACTTCTTAAGTATCTTTCTAGCTTTAGACTGAGTGGAAGTCAGCACAAAAGATATTTAAACACTTTTAACCCATAAATGCCTCATCCAACTTGCTTTCCTTCATTTTAAAGTCTGAACTGAAGTGTTCATTTTGCTGTGGTAACCACTCTATATGGCATCAACAGTTGTTAAAACTTTCACATCTGTGACACATTTAGTACTAGTGTAATTTCTTTTCTTTTTAACTACTGTAGTGAATGAAAGCTGACATAAAGATTCATAAATGAGAACATTGATTGAGTCATCCTGTTAATAATTCCTATCCCATGTTTTTGACACGGATGTCAGGATTCATCTGTCAAGCTTCACTTGAGGTAAATTTCTTAATCTATGTTAAGAAATTACCTTAGCACTTTGATTGTGGCCCTCCAGAGGTTTATCCAGTGGAACACTAAGCCTAGCCTCAGAGGTACCAACACACCTTCTCACCCACTAGCCATTCCTAAGTGCGGCCTCTTTTCCTTACCATATAAATTTACCTAACACTATGGACTGACAATTTCCCATAGTTTCTCCAGCCAGCTTGGTCAACATGGATATGCTGAGGCAGTGTAACAACTGCCTCATGTTCACTGACAACTCTGTACTCCTAGTTCACACAAATTCAGCATGTCAGAGATGCAACTATTTCAAGAACCTTGAATCCATGCTCTTTCACACAATAGTCAGTGGCTCCACAAAGTCTGCTCTTCACTTTTTCCCTTAGAACTGCTCTATCTCTCAATTTAAACACCATATTCTCATTCTAAGGCCCTTCACTGGTCCAGTTAAGTAATCCTACAAGTTAGCTCTATTAAACCATAAGCACTACTTATTCTTATACTCTCTACGATTACCTTGTCCTCTATTGGTCCGTCTTAAATTCAGTTTCCCTATATTAGTATAGCATGTCCAAAGGTCAGTCAATGGTTTCCTCTCCAGTCCAGCTGGTGAATCTGGGAATTTTGAGGCAATGTTACAACTGTCTCATGTACATGGACAACCCTCTCCTCCTCCAAACAGGTTCAAATATATGTGAGAGATGCAACTATTTAGCCAAACTGGAGGCTGAGCTCTCTCATCTCAAAACTGGTGTAACCAGTCAGGAGGAGAAGGTAACCTCACACAACACAATTCCAGTATCACATAGTCCCACCACATCAGCGAACCAAACACATAAATACACAAAAACAAACTCAGAGGCTCTAAATAAAAATCTACCTAAGCAACAGAGACCTCCAAAGCAGACATCCAAGCAAACGCTACCTCAAAACAAGCACAACACATAGCCCACAAAGTCAGTGTGCCAAGCAGCCACAGCCCTTAAGGCTGAATAACACACCTGATACTCTTGTAATAGGTGACTCTATTGTCAGACACACTGACGTCCCACTCACTAGGCTGAATAAAGAGAAGGTCACGGTGAGCTGCCTGTCGGGTGCTAGGATCCGCCACATAACGCAAGCACTCAGGTCACTCCAAAGCAAATACAAATATGACTCAGTCATTGTACATGCTGGTGTGAATGACCTGAGACGTACCTCCCTGGACTACATGAAAAGAGACATAGAGGAGCTCTCTGATCATGTAGCCCAGGCTCGTATGACCCTGACCTTGAGCAGCATCTTACCCTCACCTAGAATGATGCCACAGTACAAAGACAAAATGATCGATTTTAACAATTGGCTAAAATGTTGGTGTCATTCAAAGGGGATCCAGTGTCTGTCAGCCAGGGATGACATGCTCGACAAGCCACGTTGCTTCGCTAGGGATGGCTTGCACCTGTCACCACTGGGCTTTCGGGTATTGGCAAAGGCTCTTGCCACCCCCATAGTGCCTTTTTTAGGCAAGGCTCAAAAGTCAAACCCACCCCCATAGACAGCACAAGGAACAATAAACTATGGGTAATGCTGCTTAACGCCAGAAGTCTTAACCTCAAGATGCATGCACTCGAAGCTCTCCTCAGTATGGAGAACATCAATATCTGTGCAGTGACAGAAACCTGGTTCAAGGCTCCAGAGAGCACCCCAGCACTACCAGGCTATACCTAATATCATGCTTTTCGGCCCCAAAACCCGGACCAAACCACAAAGGAAGGGGGAGTTTCCATATTTATCAAGGATATCCACACCTCCAGGTTAGTGGCATTGCATGAAGTATCGGAGACCATCCATGTGCACCTAACAGTGGGCAAGACTGCTTTTCAGTTTATAGCATCCTACAGACCACCCTCTCAAAGTCAGGAATCCCACTCGGCTTTCCTGAAAATATTGGAGAACATGAAGATCTCTCTGAACACCATTATATTGGGCAACTTCAACTACCCAAACATTGACTGGGAGCACTACTCAAGCCCCAGCACCTTAGCCCAAAGGTTCCTGGAAATTATAAACTCAAATGCTATGGAACAACTAGTCACCACTCCCACAAGAGGGGACAACATACTAGACTTGATCATTACCAACATGGGGACTCTATGCTCCACACCAGAAGTATATCCCTCATTGGTAAGATCAGACCATAAATTAATTTCACTGGATGTCCACATCCTGACCCCACCCCCAGCCCAGAAAACCACAGTGAAAAACTTCTCAGAAGCAAACATCTCACTTCTCAAAACCGAAGTGGAATCCTTCAAGGCCCCAGGACCAGTGGAAACTATGGCCCAAACTGCAGAATCCTATATAAACGCATTCTATGGACATCTCCAGGAATGCATGGATCATGCTATCCCAAACAAAACCAAGACCCAATCATCCAAAGGCAGGCGTCCAGTCTGGTGGACCCCTGCCATAAATAAACTGTACAACAGAAGGAGGAAGCTACTACATGATAGAGCAAAATCCTTAATAGGGAAGGCATCTCTGATCAGTACTAGCAAAAAATTACGATCCCTCATAAAATCCTCCAAGGCCAGCTTCAAGAGAAAAATTGCACAGGACACCAAAGACAATCATAAGGCTTTTTTCAGTTATGTTAGGAACCTGGGATGCAACTCCCAGACTTGTTCTGAGTTGATTCTAAACAACAAAAAATACACTGAACCCACAGACATCGCCAATATCCTGGCAGACAGGTTCAGTGCAAACTTCTCCACCCCCTCCCCCCCAAAAGAGCAAGTATCTATCCCGGCAGAGGGCTGCCTCATGAACATCTCTGATGCTCAGGTGAAGGCTGCCCTCTCCAAAGCAAAAAACACTGCTTCCATGGAACCAGATGGCATCCCAGGTTGCATCCTACATGAACTCCAAGAGGAACTAATCCCTCAAATAAAACAGCTATACAATCTCAGCCTCACTACAGGATATGTGCCCACAGAATGGCATACAGCAACAGTGGTCCCACTCCACAAAGGTGGAGCCTCTATAGACCCTGGAAACTATCACCCCATAAGCCTGACTAGCTTAGTCTGCAAGGCTATGGAGAGGATCATCATGGAGCTCATAAACAAAGACATTGGGGACCTACAGACACTAGATCCTACTCAGTTTGGCTTTGTCAAGGGCAGATCCTGCCTTTTGAACCTGGTTGACTTCTTCGAAACAGTCGCCAAAGCCATAGATGAAGGGAAGGTAGTCCACACAGCCTATCTGGACCTTGCAAAGGCATTTGACACAATACCCCACTCGGGCATCATAGATAAGCTATCCAGCTTAAATATAAACCCCTATGTCACAAGATGGGTCACAAACTGGCTCAAAGACAGAACCCACAGAGTGAGAGTTGCTGGAGCCATGTCAGACTCGAAACCGGTCACAAGTGGCATCCCACAGGGTTCTGTCCTGGGACCACTCTTGTTCGGTATATACTTTTCCGAGGTACAGGCAAACGTGGAAGGACTATGGCTCACCAAGTTCGCAGATGACTGCAAACTGGGCGCCATAATCGACTCTCCAGCTGACACAAACATCCTTCAAAAAGGTCTCACAGAGACAGATAACTGGTGCCAGCACCATGGTTTAAAGCTAAATGCCAAAAATGTATAGTCATACCCTTTGGCAAAACAATGTGCCCACAAATTACCACATAGGTGGAAACCCATTAAGTACAGAGAAAGTTATTAGGGACCTGGGGACCCAAGTTGATAGCAATCTCTCCTTTGAAAACCACATTGCCAAAGTGGTTAGAAAGACCTTCTACATAGCCCACCTCATCACGAAGGGTTTCACATCTAGATCAAGAGAGGTAATCGTGCCCCTTTATTCATCCCTCATCAGGCCCATCATAGAATACAATGCCCCTTTTGGGATGTACCTTACCCGACACCTGCAGCAATTAGAAAGACCCCAAAAGTATCTCACCAAGAGGATCAAGGGTCTCAAACAGATGCCATATGCTACTCGGTTAAAAAAAACTCCAGATCTACTCAGTTGCATACCGCCTACTTCAAGGTGATCTATGCCTGACATACAAAGCTATGTCAAATCCAGAATTAATGGACATGCTCCACCTCAGTAAATCTAAATCCCGTAGAGCCACACGCTCGAGGGACTTGAACCTCAGCACAGAAATAAATAGAACTTGCTGGAGGGACAGGTTCATAACCCAGAGGCTCCCTTCACTCTGGAATAGAATTCCAGTTCATGTGAGGCAGAGCACCTCACTGAATCTCTTCAAGAAGAATATCGATAGGTGGATGGGGGATCATAGGTTTGTTCCAGGGATTATTCCCGTGTCACTATTAGACAGAGGCACAGTAAACTAAACCTTAAAAAGGGCGCAGTAAACTCAAATCAAGGGGTGTTGTAAGCCATACAGAATCGGGCTAGGCTTATAATTGCCCCAGGGCAGATAGCCTAGTATGAACCTATGAACCTATATGACAATGAGTGGGATGACAGCATGCACACCTCACCTCCTACTTGACCTAAACCCACATAACACATACCTACATATGCAGAGGTCCTCTCCAGAAATATACCTAAACACCAGAGGCAGTGGTGGCTGGTGACTTCAAATCAAAGGGGGGCTGCAGGAGCCAGCTGAATGGGTGGGGTCAAGGAGAAGGGGTGTGGCCAACCAGAAAGGGGAGGAGCTATGCTCAAAACCACAAAACCTAACTTTAATTAAATACACTCCCCTGGGTGGCATGGCAAACCATCATTATGAGAGTCCAATCAAGACAAAAATATGTGTAGAAGAATAAAAATATTTCAATGCATTGGCTGCATGGCAGCTTACTTAATATCTAGATGGAAACAAAAGGTTGTGAGGCATCAAAAAATAAATTACTTTTTAAATACATTACTGGAATGCCAGTCAAAATCAAGTACAAGCAAAACCAGAAGCACTCAACTCAAACCACTTCTCCTTGCACTGCAGTTCTAATTATAATTTATATTCAGCTTTACTAAAGTGCCAAGTAACATGCTGAAAGTAGAAATCTCTGTGATGCCCCCACTTGTAAAAATGTTTCTTATCCAAAAAAGACCTGCTGCCTGACAACTATCTACTTGTTTCATGGGGAAAACATGTAAGTAAAAAATGAAAAGCAAACAAGAAACAAGCTCAAGATACATTGCTTAAAGGATTACTGTACAGGTTATGGACCACACATTATTGGCATTCTGTTTAGTTTACGGGTAAAGTCTGTAGAGATGATTGGAAGTCTCCAACAAGTGTAATGAGCTTTTTAAAATAATGGAATCCTGTCCTTTAATACCCAAGGCTTATACATTATCTAGTCAAGTATTCTCTGCATGGCAACAACAGAAAGGCTTTCAATGTTGGCAATTCTTTAACAGTATGCTTATTAAAGCTTACTTGCATCTTATGATCTCAGACAAGCTTACATTATGGTCATTAAAGCATTGCTATTTAAACACAGAGCAACAGGCACTTTGAGTAATAAGCATAAATCAACAGTACAAAAATATGACAGAAACCAGACCTTTCTGCAAAATCAAGGACAGATGAAAAGCCACTGTAGTACTTGTGTCTACCTTGGATGGGGGAGACACACTGCACATTTACACTGCATAACTACTCCTTGCCTTGCTTGGACACATCCAGAGTCAGTACATGGTGGAGTGGGGTGCAACAAGTATGTCACAATTTGAAATGTCTCTGGCTGACTGTGATGGCCCTGACACATGTGTCATACCTCTCAACCTCAGAGCAAGAAATCTGGACAAAGCCATACACAGAAGTGGGACAAATGCCCACAAATAAGGACAATTTTTAAATATTGCTCTAATAAACTTAGAAAGATAATAGAATAGGTCTTGCATTAGTATGACTTTTCTGAAGGGTATAAAATCTGAAACTCAAATGTCTGCCATTATTTTCTAACTTCCGTCTTTAGTGATTTGTCACTAATTTGCCAAAAAATACAATTTTATGAAAAATGGACCAAATGTGATGCAAAAATATAAAATAGCCACACAACACAGCTGGGAACCTGTCAAAGAAGGGACACTTTAATATTAGTACTGCTAACTTGAGCAGCTGACAAAATAAAAGAATCTACATGCATTTCAAGTAATCTATAACTTTGATTATTACAGTTATTTCTTAATTGTAAACCCTTCATGTTTTCTTCCAAAATTGCTATTTTGCGGAGGGATTATTAGGGGGAAGAGCAACATTTTAAGCCAAAATCGGAGACAATTGAGAGGTTGGCTATGCCTAATTCTATAAAGCAATTTATTTGCATGTACCTCTCAACCTGTTAATGCAGTAAATTTGAACAAGACCAAATATACTGGGGGAACATATAAACAGTACAAAAATTGCTCTTGTATAAATTGAGACAGTTGATAGAATAACAGTTCTTACTTTAGCATGCATTTTTCTGAAGGTTATGAAGTCTGAAACTCAGTGTATCATTATTTAGTGACTTAATTTCTAAATGATTTGCCAGAAAACTACAAATTTTATGAAGAACAAACCAAAAATAAGAAGCAAAAATCTATTTATTCTTTGAAAATCTGGACAGTTGGGAGGTATAGTTCAGCTGGGCCTGTCTGAGTTTGCTGCCCTTCCCCCCTGACAAAATCACGGTTGAAGAGCCTCTGCAGCCATTCCTATGAACCATTACTTGGCTATTTCACTCCATTTACCATAAACACTAATGTGCATACTGCTTTACTTGTATGATGAGTTGGACTTCATTTGAAAGTTTTATTTTGTATTTTACAGCACAAACACTAAGTCATCTACTAAACAAAGCAATGCAGTCTCACAATGAAAACTTAGCATTAAAACTTCTCTGCTCTTGAAACTCACATTCATTGAAACAGCATTGAAACCCACATTCAAAGAAAATACATTTTGCCAGTGGCAGATAAAGATTAATTTTAGGCTGTTTTCAAATCATAGGCCCCTTGCATATGAAACATACATGTGCTCTTTGATACACCTTCCTCATTGTACTAAATTATATTCCTTGTACAATATATTACAGTTGTTAGAGGGCGTTTTAAATTTGTTTTGAACATTTTTCCAGTAAACAATGAAACAAAATGCATGCACCCATAATGACAAAACTGCCCAGTTCAGAACATTTATCATAAAAGTCTACTCAGACTTCCGCAGTCCACCATTATCAGTAAATATGCACAATTCTACAGTCCACCATTATCAGTAAATATGCACAATTCTACAGTCCATTATCAGTAAATATGCACTATTCTACAGTCCATTATCAGTAAATATGCACTATCTCTGAAGAAGTAAAAGTCATCTAAATAATTCCACATTAAAGAAATCTGTAACTAATGAAGAGGTTGCTGCTAGCAAACACCTTTATATTTCATGGTTTCATCGAAAAATAAAGTGCCTGTTGCCCCTCAGGAATAAAATTGCCTATATTACATTAAAAAAATGATAAGCTAGTAATATTGCAAGAGGAAATGGATGGCAAACTGATAACAAACTCATAGTTAGTATCTTCACCAAGGAGAACATTCTCAGTACAGCAGCATCCACCCCTTGTGGGAGTAGAACCCACAGCATTCTGCATCAAAGACAAGTACACAACTTTAACAAGGCAAACCAGCGTCACTTAAGCAGCACTAAACTTCTGTTCACCTGCAGCTCTCACCTCCTTGTAAAATCTACTCAATACTCAACTTTGCAGCACAGGAAAACTGGAAAAAGCCAAAATGTATTGGGGGGGGGGGGTCAAAAGCCCAAAAACCAGGGACACAAACATTGCTTGTATAATCTTGGAAAGTTGCTAGAACCATACATTTTGCTGCCAAGCTCCCTGTGCAAAACAGAGCAACATACTACTACGCCAAATCAGCTTCTTTGTAAGAGAGGAAGACTGAAACTTAAATGGTTATCATTTAGTGAATTCAGTTCTCACCATAGCTGTCAACCTCTTAGTACAAAACATCTGGACAAACCCAGTAATGAGGGAATACAGCCCTCAAACATTCAGTGAATTCAGTTCTTGCCATAGCTGTCAACCTTAGCACAAAAGACCTGGACGAAGCCAATAATGAGGGAATGCAGTCCCAAAAATAGGGACAAATTTCAAATATTCATCTTATAAACTTAGAAAATTGCTAGAATAAAAGGTTGTGTTACTATGTATTTTCTGAAGAACATGAAGTCTGAAATTCAAATGCCTGTCATTTTTACTGCTGACAGAATAAAAACAATTTTCAGCAGAGACCCAGGGAGAAATACTGCAGACACGTCTTTGTGAAATGACAGGGCAACAGAGCAAATCCACACAAACACAGGCAGGAGATGCAGACTCCACACAGAAGGCACCCCAGCCAAGAATCAAACCAGAAAACCTATAGCTGTGAGGCAACAATACTACCACTGCACCATCAAATATGCAAAGACTTAAACATTCAGAAACCTGAAGTCTGAAATTCAAATGCCTGTCAATTTTATTTAACATTTGTTAATCAGGACAGTCTGACTTGGAACAAAAAAATTCAGCAGAGGCCCAGGAAGAAATAATGCAGACATGTCTTTGTAACATGGGAGGACACAAAAGCAAACCCACACAAACACAGGGAGAAGATAAAGACCCCACAAAGAAGGCACCCCAGCCAAGAAGCAAACTTGAGAACCTGCAGCTGTGAGGCAACAATGCTACAACTGCCCCATCAAATATCAAGCATTACAACATTTACAAACCACAGATATTATGAGGAACAGATCAGATCAAACATGAGGAAAAAATCTGCAGTTTTTTTTTCACAAATGGTGGTGGGTAGGGAATTAAGGTCTTTAAAACCTGCATACAAGGTACAGGATTCAAGCCTGAGGTATTCCCTACCACACACACAAACACCTGTAGTAGCAAACCACAAAAACTAAATATACTGCATTGGGTGCCAAACAGCTGTCATGAGAGTCCAATCAAGACAAAATGAAGTGTAGAAGAATAAAAATATTTCAATGCGAAAAAGAAATTTTATGGTTGTTCCACATAAGAAATTTATGTTTTTTAGCTTCACTTAATATTTTTTGCGTAATTTGAAAGTTGAGAAGTTTAACATAGACTTGTCGGGGAACTGTGGTGTCCTGTCTTCTACAAAGTGCACGGTGAGCTCTTTCGATGATAATTTCAGGCTTCTCATTATCAAGTTGTAGTAAAGATTCAAGAATTTGTTTAGCAGTAGTCATTAAGCCATGGTTGTCATAACTCTCTGGAAGACCTCTTATTAGTATATTGTTTCTCTGACTTCTTGCCTCTAAGTCAGTTATTTTCATTTGTAAATCTGTTATAGCTGTAGATTTAACACAGAGATCCTCAGTGAGAGTTTGTATTTGAAGCTCATTTGACTGTGTTTTTTGTACCAGTAATCCCACTCTTTCAGCAATCTGAGTGACAGATTTTCCAATGGTTGAGAGCTGTTCAGAGAAGTTCTGGATAGCTGTGTGTATGGGTTGTAGGGCCTGTTTTAATTCATCCATGTGGAAGCCAGGGTCTTCATTAGAGCTGGTATTATTTTTGTTAAGTTCCATCTGTTGTTTGTTAGTTTTTTGCCTTTTTGATAAGGACTCTTTTTCTGGTGAAAAAATTGCTGAGGACTTAGCCTTTGTTGTCTGTATCTCCATTGTAATAGGATCATTTGAAGATTTTTGCTGCCTTGCCATGTGGTCTTCCAAATACTGGAGCAAGATTAGGCCTTCTAAGACACAGTGAGTATGAGGCCTTGAGAATTAGATATATAGTATAAGTTTGATTTTTGACCTTTTTTTAAAGCTAAAAGTGCTGAGTGTGTTGATTTTATGATGAGGTGAAGAAATCCTTTGTTCCTAAGGACGTCACGAAGCTTTGAGGTGAAGAAATCTTAGTGAAAAGCAAGATGAAATGAGGAGCTCAGAGTAAATGCAGTTCTCCAGGTGACCACCATTTTGGAATCTAGACCAAGAAGCAAGACCTTCCTTTAACCATTAAAGAAAATAGACAAAAACTGGCTCCGTTTTGCGCAGATTTGATAAAAAGAAACATCCGGTTTCAAATGCGCTATCCCAACAATCTGATCTTTTACATAAATGAGGTTAGATATTCAGCTAACATGCAAAATGAAGCAACAATAGCCTTCATCAAGGCTTTTAACAAATCACCAGCCTCCTGATAAGCTAATACTGTCATCAAGTCTAATATTAAACAAGTTTGTTAAGCTGTTTGTGGCTACGTTCATTCTGCTTATATCTTCGTTTTCGAAAACATGAATGTCAATTCTCATCAAGATGTTTATGCCCTTACCTGCTCTTAAAAATAATCCAAATAATCCAAAAGGTTTTTTTTTATTAATTGTATTGCGCCGACTCCATGATGGGAGGAACTCTTTTCTCACATGCTGTTCCCATGAGGGTCCTAGTATGCTGCAACACTCTGGTTTAAAGGTAATATCCTCTGGTCATTAAAAATGGCGCATAGTGTGCGTATTGCAAGATAATGCTTCATTCCCTTAAGCTATCACGACAAACAACTCTTTCGGATGTTGGCGCTTAGACTGCGCTCCCCACAGAAATGCTGACTGGAACTCTCACGCTCAACAGGTAACTGCAGTACAAGTTTCATTCAAACGCTGGGATTAGCCGTTGACTCTACTACAGTAACGCGTATATGTACGCACGCCTCTGCAAATGCGGATCCCTTTATTGTAAAACTGCTCGCAGGTCATGTACAGTTCCCTAAGAGGCACGAAGATAAAAATATGCCCGATATTTGTTCTGTCAGTCAGCTCTTTGAGTTTTTTTGTTGTTGAGACCATCGCTAACTAGGTGGTGTGCAGAGCTACTGTTTGGACTTTAATAGTCACATATTTTTATAATATTTGTTTAAGATTCCTATTACTGCTCTTAATCAGGTTTATTTAAGCAGCAAAGCTTCATAATCTGATTTTACTAGAGGTCTAGCACTGTTTTGATTTTTCTCTCACCATATTAACAGCTACAGGGTTGCAAGGCATATTTTACATATTATGTAAAACAACCTCATTTGATGTTGTCTTGTCTGAACATGTCACTAGAAGGGCACTTTTCTTATTGAGCAGTACTTGCTAGCCAACATTAGTCGCTAATGTTTCAGTTACTTTTTCTTCTGGCCTATCTATTATATTAGCTATATCTCATATAATTATATGCGTATTGTAGTCTGACCTTTTATGTTACTGACGTGATGTATTAGGTGCTACACCATTTGGCAATTTTCATTGTATGTCCTAATTGGTACATGTCTGTTTACATCGCTGCTTTTGGTATAGTCATATCATTTCTCACTGTATTCTAGGAATGTTTGTTAAACATCCCTAAATTGCTAAGCTCTAAGTCTAGTGAAATTTGTTATATTCCATGCAATTTTAATGATCTTTGTGTCACATAGCGTATTAGTAGAGGGTTATTAGTTGATTTATATAACTTGTTAAATCAAGCTGATGGGTCTTTTATGTAATGGCAGTTGTGTTTTTTGATGTTAAAATGTTCAGCTGAGGGCCGGATGTAATGTTATTATACATTAGTTTGTCTTTCAGTTAAAAGTTGACTATGACTTTTATTATTGTTAAGCCAAAACCTTTTAGATTAGAATAGGAACTTATTAACTACTAGCACACCTATTTAGAAGTATACTCATTGCATTCAATAAATTAGCTACTTTAAAATCTTTGTTCAGATCTAGACGTCCCGAGGGTACACCTCCGAATAGGCATGTACATATTTTTTACACTCCTTATGGATCTAATTTATTACAGGAACATGCCACAAGATATTTAAACTCTATCTAACTATGGTAGCTCAGTGGGTGCTTTTGCAAGTTTTCTAAGGTGATATTTTTTTGTAAGAGTTATTTTTTGTATATATGTACAGGAATGTTTTGGCGTATGTGTGTGTGTTTATATACTTCTTCATACAAGGAGTATGGGTGGTTAGGCACTGGGGTTAGTCAGAAGAAGTTATATGCTACCTTTTTTTGCATTGTTAATTCCTTTGTAAGGACAGTGTCAAGGATATATTGCATTTTTTTTCTTCTTATAAGCCCAAAAGTAACTCCCCTTAAACAATTATTATTACATACAGATATAATAATAATTTCTCAATTTTATATTACCTTATTATATTTTAACTAATCCAGGGAATTCAGTGGTTGGTTTCTAGATTGCTGGAATGTTAAAGGTCTACAAAACGCTGTAAAAAAGAATTTATCATTGCATCTTGTCTTCAAGTCTCAGGCCAATATATGCTTTCTTCAGGAGACGCACTTACCAAAAGAGGGGTGGGAAAAAACATCCAACAGAAAATGGATTAGGACCATAATAGCGGGTGGAGACAGCTCAAATTCCAAAGGAGTAGCCATTATAATTAAGAAACAATTTCAGGGTGCTATAAATGAATATAATTCAGACAAAAATGGCAGGTGGTGTTATTTTACATCTATATTACCGGATTTTACTAAACCAGTTTTATTTTTGAACGTATACGGTCCATGTACCCAACAACATATCTTCATCTTAGAAATTTATAATATACTTAGCTCATTTCAGAATCATCTTTTTGTAATAGGAGGGGATTGGAACGCAGTGATAAACCCCAGTTTAGATCGCACTAGTAAGTCTGTCTCATACAATTCTCAAGCCTCCATAGCCCTTGAGGAATTAATGTCTGACTTCAACATTATGGACACTATTGCCTTTGATATTGACTCATCTAGGGACAACATGTACACTTTTTACTCTAATTGCCATAAATCATGGTCACGCTTAGACTTCTTTTTAATCTCCAAGTTTTTATCCAGGTTTAAAAACACATTAAAATGTGAGCCTAGGCTATTATCTGAGCATGCTAAAATATCCCTTATGATCATATTCACAAGTTTTACCTCTCCCCATATGAACTGGTCCCTCAACAACAACCTACTAAAAAATAAGTAGATTATAAATAGAATCAACAACTCACTGTCTGAATTATACACTAACTTTGAAAAATCTCAAATTACGCCAGACATACAATGGGCTGCCTGCAAGGCTGAATTAAGGGGATATCTGATCAGCAAAGCCTCCTACTACAATAAACTTAGTAAGGAAAAGGAAATAAAGTTAGTCCAAAAATTAGCTTCCTTAGAAAGAAAACTAAAAATACATCCTGACCCTGAGCTAGAGAAATTGATTAACACAATCCATAAAGAATTACTTGAGATTCACTTACATAACTACTCGCTGCAGGAACAAAAACAAATTGCAACCTACTCTGAATGGGCACAAATCCCCTCTAGAACTCTTTCTAGAATACTCAAAAACAATAATGGCGCCCCTACAATCTCTATTCTTCAATACAAGGGGAAAATATATAAATCAGACTCTGAGATAATTCAACTATTTCAGGACCTCTATACGGATATTTATAGCAAGAACTCCCACAACCCCCCAAAAAACACAGATTGAAACATTTCTCAATTCCATTACTTTTCCATCTCTTAATCTTGATCAAGTATCTCTCTTATCATCTCCACTTACTATTCAAGAGATTCAAAATGTTATCAATAATCTAAAAACAGGCAAATCCCCTGGCCCAGATGGATTCACTACCAATTTCTTCAAAACTTTTTGTACAAAAACTGCCCCTATTCTTTTAAAAGTTTTTAATTTCATTATAAAAAATGGTATCACTGACATACATTGGAATATTTCAAAAACAATCTTACTTCTAAAGAACAATCTAGAAAAAACAGATCTGCATAACTACAGACCTATCTCGCTTATAAATGTCGATATTAAAATATTTTCAGCTATTTTAGCTAACAGACTCAGACAGGTATTACCATATATATTATCACTGGATCAAGCTGGGTTTATGTCCAATAGGCACACATGGGGTAATACACTAACTCTGGACACCCTCATACAGTTCACTAAAAAAAAGAAAAATCCGTTGTATGCCCTGACCTTAGATGCGTTGAAAGCATTCGACAGAGTTGATTGGGACTTTATGTTCTCTACATTATCACATTTTAATATACCTTTAAGTTTTTCTGATATGATCAGAACTCTTTACACAAATTCTTACACCTATTTATATATTAATAAAAAAAGATCAGAATTGATTTTGATTACTAATGGTACAAGACAAGGCTGCCCACTTTCTCCTTTTCTCTTTAATCTATTTCTTGAACCATTTCTTTTATACATTATTCAAAATACGCACCACTCTATACCTAGAATTCTCAACACACAAGTAGCACTATCGGCCTATGCCGATGATTTAAATCTCTACTTTCAACTTCCTAACTCAGATTTACCTAAAATCATAAATGCCATTAGCGCTTTTTCTAATGCTTCTGGTTATCAAGTTAACAATAAAAAATCTCACATCCTCCCAATTAACCCTGAGGCTCACAAACCCTTCTTCTTCCCTGAATCTTCCTTCCATATATCATATACTCTTAAATACCTTGGCATTAACTTTGAACATAATCAAGCCTCCATGCTTCAAAATAATCTGCTAAAATCATGGTTGATCATTTGTCAAGATCTACAAAGATGGAAACTACTGAATTTAACATTTCTCTCAAAAGTAGCCATTGTGAAAATGAATATTTTACCCAGACTTTTGTATCAATTTAATGCGACAAACATAATTATTTCAAATAATCTTTTTTCACAAATTGACAAAGTTTTAGCAAAATTCCTTTGGTTTCTTAAGAATGTTAGGATTTCCTTCTCCAAATTAAGTCTACCCAAGGAGAGGGGTGGAGTGGGCCTTCCAAATTTTCATCTTTATTACGTGATCATTTGCTCTAATAAATTATGGTCCATCACAAACTGGAATAGCAAAGGGACATAAATCTGGACAAGGCCAAATATATTGGGGGGAACATATAAACAGTACTAAAAAATGCTCTTCTATAAACTGGGACAGTTGATAGAACAGGTCTTACTTTAGCATGCATTTTTCTGAAGGTTATGAAGTCTGAAACTAGGTGTGTCATTATTTAGTGACTTAATTCCTAAATGATTTGCCAGAAAACCACAAATTTGTATGAGGAATAAATCAAAAATAAGAAGCAAAACATCTATTCATTCTTTGAAAATCTGGACAGTTGGGAGGTATGGTTCAGCTGGGGCTGTCTAAGTTTGCTGCCCTTCCCCCTCACAAAACCCTGGTCGAATGGAGCCTCCCTGCAGCCATTCCAATGATTCATTAATTTGCTATTTCATTCCATTTACCATAAACACTAATGTGCATACTGATTTACTTCTATGATGATTTGAACTTCATTTGAAAGTTTTATTTTTGCATTTTACAGCACAAACACTAAGACATAACAAACTTGGCATTAAACCTTCTCTGCCCTTGAAACTCACATTCACTGAAACAACATTAAAATCCACATTCAAAGAAAATACATTTTACTCGTGGCAGATAAAAATGAATTCTGGGCTGTTTTCAAATCATAGGCCCCTTGCATATGAAACATACATGTGCTCTTTGATACACCTTCCTATTGCTTTGAACATTTTTCCAGTAAACAATGAAACAAAACTGTCCAATTCAGAACATTTCCATCATAAAAGTCTACTCAAACTTGTACAGTCCACTGTTATCAGTAAATATGCACAATTCTACAGTCCACCATTATTATCAGTAAATATGCACAATCTCTGAAGTAGTAAAAAAGTCATCTAAATAATTCCACATTAAATAAATCTGTAATGAAGAGGTTGGTGCTAGCAATCACCTTTACATTTCATGGTTTCATCGAACAATAAAGTGTCTGATGCCCCTGTAGAATAAATTGCCTAAAATACATTAAAAATAAGCTAGTAATATTGCAATAGGAAATGGATGGCAAACTGATAACATGCTTATAATTAGTATTTTAACTTTCAGCATTCACCCCTTATGGGAGTAGAACCAACAACCTTCTGCATCAAAAGCAAGCACACAGCCTGTTGTGCTATTAGCACTAAACCTCTCTTCCCCTGCAGCTCTCAGCTCCTTGTAAAATCTGCTCAATACTCAACTGCATCTCAAATTCACAGCACAAGAAGTCTGGAAAAAGCAAAATTGATTGGGGTGGGTCAAAAGGGCAAAAACCAGGGACACATTAAACATTGCTTGTATAATCTTGGAAAGCTGCTAGAATAAAATGCTGTGTTACCACGGTACCACCATACATTTTACTGCCAGAGTCTCTGTGCAAAAAAGAGTCAGAACATACCACTATGCCAAATCACCTGCTTTGTGAAAGAAAAATGCTGTGTTACCATCGTAATTTTACAGACAAGGTCCCTGTGCAAAACAGTCAAGAGCAACATACCACTACGCCAAATCAGCTGTTTTGTGAACGAGAGGAAGACTGAAACTTAAATGGCTATCATATAATTAATTCAGTTCTCACCATAGCTGTCAACCCCTTAGCACAAAACACCTGGACAAACACAGTAATGAGGGAATACAGCCCTCAAACATATTCAGTGAATTCAGTTCTTGACATAGCTGTCAACCTTAGCACAAAAAACCTGGACAAAGCCACTAACAGGGTATTACAGTCCCAAAAATAAGGACAAATTTCAAATAGTCATCTTATAAACATAAAAAATTGCTATAATAAAAGGTTGTGTTACTATATATTTATTGCTAGAATAAAAAGTTGTTTTACTATGTATTTTCTGAAGACTATGAAGTCTGAAATTCAAATGCCTGTCAATTTTACTTCTGATGGAGCAAAAACAATTTTCAGCAGAGGCCCAGGGAGAAATACTGTAGACACGTCTTTGTAAAATGGCAGAAAACCAGAGCAAATCCACACAAACACAGAGATAAGATGAAGACTCCACAAAGAAGGCACCACAGCCAAGAATCAAACCACAAATCCTGTAGCTATGAGGCAACAATACTGCCACTGCACCATCAAATATTTAAGAAGTGAAACATTCAGAAACCTGAAGTCTGAAATGCAAATGCCTGTCAATTTTATTTAACATTTGTTAATCAGGACAGTCTGACTTGGAACAAAAAAACAATTTTCAGCAGAGGCCCAGGAAGAAATAATGCAGACATGTCTTTGTAACATGGGAGGACACAAAAGCAAACCCACACAAACACAGGGAGAAGATACAGACCCCACAAAGAAGGAACCCCAGCCAAGAATCAAACCTGAGAACCTGCAGCTGTGAGGCAACAATGCTACTACTACACCATCAAATATCAAGCAAACGACCCAACAACAAAGAAGGAACCCCAGCCAAGAATCAAACCTGAGAATCTGCAGTTGTGAGGCAACAATGCTACTACTACACCATCAAATATCAAGCATTGGAACATTTACAAACCACAGATATTATGAGGAACAGATCAGATCAAATATGAGGCAAAAATCTGCAATTTTTTTACAAATGGTAGTGGGTAGGGAACTCAAGTCTTTAACACCTGCATACAGGGTACAGGGTTCAAGCCTGAGGTATTCCCTACCACACCACCATGAGCACCTGGGGCATTCACACACACACACAGACACACTTCCCTACCATTCTAGACTAAAGTAAGTAACACACTTACCTGTCCTTGCTGCCCATTCTCCATAACGTTAATCTAAATGCCTGCGCAGTACTCCATAGTCCTGCGAGATTCCTGCGATCCAAACCCTAATCCACAGTCCTGACGCTGGCTGTTGCAGTCCGGCCCCGATGTGTTTTCCCAGTGAGTCTGTGCACTTTAAAAGTGCACAGACGTCTCCTATGTTTCCCTGCCTGGATTGCCGGACTGCCGCGAGCATGCGCAATGGACTCGCAGTAGTCTGGACTACTGCGCATGCACGAAGTCCGCGAACTTTAAAAATTTCTTTTTTTTTTGGTTGAGGGGGCTGCAGTCCGGCAGCCCGATAGCACGGGCCGCCCCTGACCAGAGGCCTCCCAGGCACAAAAACAAGCACACTACACATAATACTTCCTGTGCAGAATATAATACTCACAATAGCTCATGCTCCAGTGTCTCACCTGTCAAGCCCTTAAGGCTAAACACAAAACAAAACATATTAGTCATAGGTGATTCCATCGTCAGACACACAGATGTCTCTCTCACCAGGCTGGGTAAGGAAAAGGTCACGGTCAGCTGTCTGTTGCAGTGTCAGGTGTCAGGATCCACCTTATCACACATGGAGCCAAGCTTCTCAACAACAGGCACTGTTGTGACTCCATCATAGTCCAAGTTGGTGTGAATTACTTGAGATGTACCTCTCTGAACTATATGAAGAGAGATATGACTTAGCTCTCAGGCTATGTGTCTCAGGCAGGTATTCTCCTAGCCTTAAGCAGCATTTTACCTTCACCTAGGATCATGCCTCAATACAAACAGAAAATGATTGACTTCAGTAATTGGCCTAGTTTTTTGTATCATTCTAAGAGCATCCAGTATCTGTCAACCTGGGATGACATGCTCGACAGACCATGATGCTTTGCCAGAGGTGGTCTTCATCTGTCACCCCTGGGATTTCGGCTACTGCCTAAGGCTCTTGCCATCCCCATAGTAACTTTTTTAGGCAGTGTCTCAAGCACAAAATTCCCGATGTAAGAACGCCATCTAAAAGCAATGACAAGGTTATGCTGTTAAATGATGGGAGTCTTAACATGAAACTGCACTCACTGGAAGCAGTTCTCGCCTTGGAAGATGCAGACATTTATGCAGTCACAGAAACCTGGTTCCAGGCTGTGGAGAGCACTCCAGCCATATCCGGTTACACTTCTTTTCTCACGTTCAGACCACAAACTTAAGGCGTGAAAACTAAAGGAGGGTGTACCAATATTCATTAAAGATAAATACACCTCCATATTGGTTAAACAGTATGATTCCCTGAAGATACTTCAGATCCAATTAACTGTTTGTAGGACACCTATTCAAGTCATTGCGAATTACAGCACCCCCTCCATGAATCAGGACACCCACTCTTTCTATTTGGATCTACTTAAGTCTAGGAAGATACATCCAAACATCATGGTTTTGGGTGACTTTAATCACCCATCCATTGACTGGGTAAATTACTCGTGCTCAGTCTCTCTTGCCCAAAGGTTCCGCAACTTTGTCATCTCCAATGCTCTGGACCAGCTGGTTGATACCCACACAAGAAGTGGCAAAATTCTGGATCTCGTACTTACCAATATGGGGGACCACTGTAGCACCTCCACCATGAGGTCTGACCACAAAACAGTCTCATTTGAAGTAAGTATCACACCTGATCCCCCTCTAGCAGCAACTAAACTAAAAATGTCTCCAAAGCAGATTATAGCCTCTTATGGGATGGTATAACTAGCTTCACTTCACCTCCCCCCTCAGATGGAACTGTCAACTATGCCGAGTTCTACACCAATGCTTTATACAAACACCTGTATAACTGCATTGACTCAGCTGTACCTGATAGGAATAAAACAAGATCCTCAAGGAAGAGCAAACCTGCCTGGTGGACAACTGCCATTAACAGGTTTTACAATAACAGGAAGAAATTGCTATCTAAGAGTAAGAGGGAGTGAGCTCTAAACTGGAAACACTCCCTCCTCAGCTTAAACAAGTGAATAAAACTTTTTGTGAAGTCCACCAAAGCAAAATATGAATTCAAATTAGCTTCCTTAACTAATGACAACCATAAGCATACCTGTCAACCATACCGAGTTTCTCGGCTTTTTCTGGTTTTGAGATCCAATTTAATGGGGTGCCACAATTCCTGAGTGGCACCCCTTAATTTCTGATTTTTCTGGCTATTTTTTTTTATTTTTCATTTTTTTCTTAAACTGACGTTATCACACGGAGGTGTGTGTGGTGACTTGAGATACATGAGCAGCCTGTCAGTCTGTTGGATTATGGATTTCAGGCTTCAGCTGAGAAAAGGCAGGCCACTAAAGTCAGTAGTACTGTAATACACATTACATGCACACAGTAAACAATCATTCATCACAGCAAGTTAACACACCCCTGCAGGCAGGCCATGTAACGTAAACCGAGTTCCAACCTTGCTTGCACAGTTGTACATTATTATGATGATATTGAATTTAATACATTTATTTAAGTATTATTATACATAAAAAATCACTTAAACTTTTCTAATCACTCACTCAGTCAGAACTCAAGAGAATTTATTCATGAGCGATGGATGAATGATTCACTGTCATGTCAGTTAACCAAACAGCAGGGTAGCAAGGCTGTTATCCCGTGGGCCGTGACGGTCCCATTAGATTATATTCTGGCAACAGCCAGTTGTTGGAGACTGGCCCTTGTTATATACTTATCTTTCTTATGTGTTATATAAAATAGTCTCTCAGACCTTCCCGACCCGAATCCCAATGAATGGTATTGGTACAATGGACCAGGAAAGTAGCAGTTTAACTTCTTTCTTTTTTCCACACAACAACATTTCCTGCTCCCTGTTTTTCATCATTTCAACCCATTCGCTGTTTAAAAGTACATTAAGAAAAAAAACATAAGGAACAGCAACAAACAAATTCATCAATGTGGCTAAATATCTGTTTAGCTGAAGGCTGTTAAAAAGTGCTTATTAAGTAACTTAAAATGACTTTCAGATTTGCCATTTATTGGATTCTGCAGAGTGACCGATTAAGCATGCAGCCTGCTGATGTGAAGTCACTTGGAAGGGCAGGCACACTGCTGTCCACTTGTATTAAAGAAACCCTCATCTTGCCAGTGTCCCAGGCAGTAATATGTGACTATTCAAGCATTGTTTATGTGGTCCACACTCTCTCTGACCCTAACAGATTGCAGACAGTGTGCAAGATGCGTGATTGAGTGAACAGTCCTCCCCAAGCCCCATGTGCACTGCTGCTGCTAAAATGTAAATTAAGTTACTACTTTGTTTATTTACATTTGCAGCAGCAGGCCAGCAGCATTGCATGTACTGACTTGTCAGAATCATCACTCAATCACAACTCTCACACACTGCAACCTGCTTGTAGCCTAAGAGATAAAGAGAAGAGAGGTGGGCTGGCTTGGGAATAGATGAGACACAGAGACAGAGTCACAGATTGAACACAGAAGAGAAGAAAAGCTACTACGAATGAGAGAAGGCTGGGGCTGCTGGGCTGCTATTTGATTGACAAGTGCAAGCACCAGTAGATTTACTTTGATTTGAAGCAGGTGCACGGTGCGGGTTGGTGCAATTTGTTCAACTTAAGTCAGAGAGAGTCAGAGAGTGAGAGAGATGGACACACACAGACAGTTTTTTTTTTTAATTTTAAAATACGTTTTTTTGTTTGTTTTGCTTGGCTTGTTGTTGTGTTGCAAAGGCAGAAGTTCCTTACAACCAAGAGAAGTTCCAAATAGGCAGCAGCAGGAGTCAACTGAGGACACAGAGCAGTCAGTCAATGTCTCTGCCTGGCAAACAAACAGTCAGACTTGGAGCTGTGCTGTGGTGAGAGAGAAAAGAGAATTAATTAATTTATTTTCCTATCCTGACCTGGTCCAAGAAGAAAGTCGTTCATCATGAAAAAATGCATTTCTTCTTCTGCTGCAGCTGCTGCTTCTTCCCCTGCTGACTCCTCCTGCACCTCCAGCACCAGCAGGTAATTAAGAAAAAGATAAGCATGAAAGAAAATGTTATTATAGGGTGTTTTTTAACTTAAATAATCATTATCATAATAACTAAATATGTGCCTCTGCCTGATATATTTTATACCTCAGTGAATTGTTCTGAATTCTGTATTCCCCCATTATTGGCTTTGTCCAGGTTTTTTGTGCAAAGAGGTTGAGAACTATGGTGAGAAGTAAGAACCGAATTCACTAAATGATAGCCATTTAAGTTTCAGTCTTCCTATCTTTTGGGAAACAAGCTGGTGTTTGGCATAGTGTTGGGCAATTCTCTCATTAGTGGTTCATGCATTTTGTTAAATTGCCTACTGAAAAAATCTTCAAACAAACAATACATTTAAAATGTACTCTGTCTAACAAGTGTGCTGCATTATCCAAGGAATATAATTTAAAGTCAGGAAGGAGTATCAAAGAACACATGTATGTTTCTTGTTTGTGTGCAAGGGGCCAATGATTTGAAAATAACCCAAAGATAATCTTTATCCACCACTGACCAGATGCATTTTCTTTGGATGTGGTGGAGGTTTCAATGCTATTTTAATGAATGTGAGTTTCAAAAGCAGCGAAGTTTTAATGCCACGTCTATTTTCATTGTTAGACAGTATTGCTTTGTTTAGCAGATTTCTATTAGTGTTTGTGCATTGTGCTGTTAAGTGTAAAAATAAAATCCAAATAATCACTGTAGAAGTAAAGCAGTATGTATGCACACATTTGTGTTTATGGTAAATGGGGCAAAATATCCAGCTGGTGCCATATTTTGGTTGTCGGTTCTTCAGTTTGCATTTGAAAGTTGGTATCCCACAATTCTGTTGGAGTAGGCAGGGTTACATAATTATGTATGCAAATTTTATGTTAAACAGCGTGCCGATTTGTACCCATTTTTCATGGGCCTTGTCCAGATTTTTGATGTTTCCAGGTTGAGAGGTATGACCATAAGGCAATTTTTAGTTGCATCCGTAACCTAAAAGGAAAGGCCGAGATCTGTGCAGAACTGATAGTTATTGATACCGCGTATACTGAGCTTGTGGATGTAGCTAACCTCTTAGCTGACAGGTTCTGTGAAAACTTCACTCCCCTGTTCCCACCAGACATACCCCATGACATGCCTACCATGTCCCCTATCTTGTATCTCTAAAGAGCAAGTAGTAAATGCCCTCTCTAAGGCCAAAAACACAGCATCTATGGGACCTGATCACATTCTAGGCTGCATCCTACATGGGCTCCAACAAGAATTAGCAACACAACTGAGTACTCTTTACAATCATAGTTTAAGCACCAGCTTCATCCCAGCTGAATGGAAAATGGCCACCCTTATTCCCTTGCACAAAGGTAGCATTTTCACTGATCCCAGGAAATATAGACCTATTAGCCTGACTAGTCTTATCTGCAAAGCCATGGAGCAAATCATTATGGACCTTATCAACAAGGATATAGGTATTCTCCAAACTTGACCATACTCAGTTTGGATTTGTCAAAGGGAGATCATGCCTGTTAAACCTGGTTGACTTCTTTGAGACAGTTATCAAGGCCTTGGATGAGGGGAAATCTGTGCATACAGCCTACCTAAAATTAGCAAATGTATTTGACACTATCCCCAATTCAGGCATCATTGAAAAACTCACCCAGCTAGGTATCAGTCCTTATATCGTTACATGGGTTGCTAACTGGCTCAATGATAGAATCCATATAGTCAAAATAGGGGAATCCACCTCCACCAGCAGACCTGTAACCAGTGGTGCTCCACAGGGATCAGTCCTGAGACCTCTACTGTTTGGAATATATTTCCCTGAAATGCAAGCAACAACTAGATATCTATGGCTGACAAAGTTTACTGATGACTGCAAACTAGGAGCGGTCATAGAATCTCCAAATGATGTCAACATCCTACAAGAGGATCTTACACAAACAAATAACTGGTAACAAAGTCATAGCCTTAAACTCGATGCAAACAAATATATTATTATCCCTTTCATTAAGGGTGATGTTCCTGTTACCTACCACATCAATAACAACACCTTAAGCATGCACTCAGTGGTGAGAGACCTGGGCACACTGGTTGACAGCAACCTTACCTTTGACAAGTGGTAAGAAGGGCATTCGATATTGCTCATCTTGTAAGTAAGGGCATTGCATCCAAAAAGAAAGAAGTTATAACTTCCCTCTACTCTTCTCTCATCAGGCCAATAACTGAGTACAACATCCCTTTTGATATGTACCATTCCAAGCACCTGCAGCAACTGGAGAGACCACAAAGGTTCCTCACAAGGAAAATGCAAGGTCTTCAGCATTTGTCCTATGTGGATCATCTGAAATCACTGTCACTTTATTCTGATTCATACAAACTACTCAGGGGCGATCTATGCATGGCATATAAGGCAATCTTTGACCCCGCTTTATCAAAAATGCTGCATATTCACAAGTCAAATGGTACATGGGTTACTCTCTCTAAAGTCCTTAACCTGGTATGTGATATTAATAGAATCTGCTGAAGGGACAGATTTGACTCTCAGAGGTTACCACACCTTTGGAACAGACTCCCACTTCATGTCAAACAGACCACCTCGTTGGCCCTCTTTAAATGCAGTCTGGATGATTGGATGGGTAACTGTAAATTCACCCTGGGGATTCCACCTGTATCCTTCTTGACAGGGGCAATAGGTGTTGATCATGGAAATAAGGGTAGAACTTGGCTAAGCTTGTAAGGGCCCTAGGGCCATTAGCCTAGTAACTTCATATAATCCTATGAATACACAAGCTGGTTTTGATTGGAGACTCTGGCATAATTCTTTATATCTGAAATGAGTACATTGCATTAGTACTGTGTGGCTTCACACATATCTGTGGTGAATTCTATTGCTGTCTGAGCCCTTGTCATGTCTAAAAAGAGTCTTACCTAGTTAAATAAATATAGCAAGTTATGACAAATGCTGAACTGAAAATTAGGGATATCTAACTCCTGTATCACCTCCATCTCTTTGTTCTGTCTTTCTGCATACAGTGCTGCCACCTTCTGTATTCCATCTCATTTTCTTTAAAGAATTCATGGACTGTTCTCTTATGTTGCACTGAATGTCTATTGTGCTATCCATTGATGCAGTTAATAGTCTTGGGATATTGTGCACTCAGGTGGGCTGACTGCCTGGTCCAATTTCAAAAGTTGTACCATCCCCTAAGTCATCAGCTAACCTCTTCCCTCGGGCATACAAGGACATTGGTAGTAAAACAGGGGCATCAGCTGAAATTATTTTCAGAGGTTTCCTACAACATAATGTGCTCTGCACTCAGCATCATTAATCCATTGGTTGGCCTCCTGTTTTGGAGAAAGATCAGTACCCCAGAGGTGATTTTCTTGTACTAATGTATTATTGTTTGATGATTGATAGTTAATCTGATTTGGAGTGTTTCTTTAAACCTAACAGTTGCATTGTTATTTGGAAACAGATTCCTCGTAAAGGCTTACATTATATATGTTTTTTCCACATCATGCCATGGTCTGAGCTGGACAGATCTACATTTTACTAATTTTCCCTCAAGGATAACCTGAAAAAGAGCTAAATCTCTCCAGGTGTTTACAAATAAGACAGGGACATGTCCCTGGCTTTAGACCTATATGGCTTCAGCCAAGCCCTGAATGAGCTACCTTCTGAAGAAGAAAAATGCATTCTGATGAGAAACATGGAAAGAAATTCCAGGAGAAAAGAAAGAAATGCCAGGAGAATAAAGACATTCTGATGGATGACTCTTGCCTCCCTGTGGCATGGGTGGAGGTGTTTTTGCAGGCTCTGTCTTGGTTTTGGTGTTTGTTGAGGCCTCTAGTGAGATCACTCTGTAGTCAGTTATTATAGAGGGGGAATATCCACAGTCTACATTTGTGGAGAATTTCCCAGGTCAGGATTGAGTTCTCTTTGCCTCATGGCTTCAGAAAGAACTGCTTCAGGGACCTCAGGATAAGGATGAATGGCCAAGCACTTTTGGCTAAGCTAGTACCTGCCAGCTTGCCTTGACCTAGGGTAGATTGTACATCAGTGCTATCTATTTTCCAGGCCTCATTTTAGCAATATTTTCAATTGGCTGTGGATTTCATGGTCTTTGAGAAGTGTAAGTTGATCCTAATACCTGAGATGTCTGTGGCCCTTTCAAAAAATAAAGGCAGAAATCTATCATGAAGGGTTCAAATATCTCTGATTCTGAAGCAGATGAGGTGGCCCATGTGGGACAGATTCCTTCTTCTGCCCATTGGTTCAGGCACTGAAGACACCTTACCTTTCTCTCTACCAGAGGCTTTCTCTTTTAGTGATACCCCTTATAAGATGAAATAACCCCCAACCACAGTTCTGGAAGACCAGCTCACTTTTGTGCCTCCCTTGTTGAGGGATCTGCAGGAGCATGGGCACAGAAAGAAAGTTCAAGGAATAGCAAAACACAGGCATCTATTATCACTTTTGTTAGTGCCGAGAAAAGAAAGCACATGGCTATCCATACTCTTTCTATTTATATTCCTTTTTATATCAAAATGTAAATTGCTGACACTCCAAAACCTGTTCCCTTTAATATCCCTTAAGCCCACTAGACCTGATGGACACACAAATTCATAGGCCCATTGCCAAAGCCAACAGAGACCTCTTCACTTTGCAGTGAATGGGAACATTAACACTTCACAGCCTTGCCCTTTGGCACGTCTGCTGCATCCAGAGGCTTTAGCAAACTGCTGGCTGCAGTATTAGCCTTCTGTAGTGCAAAGAACATTAATATTTATCCTTACATGGTTTCCTGCCTCATTCAAGCAGACTGTCTGAAGGTGTTGCACAAGGCTTTTTGAACTTCACCCTGAACTGATTTAGGAACCTGGATATCTTTATCAAACTAGAGATTTCCAATCTCATCCCCAGAAAAATCAAGGTTTTCTTGGCGTCATTTTTGAAGAAAACCTCATCCTCTGGTAGGAAGGCTCTTTAAGTATTTGTCTGACCTCTTGCCTACAGAATGCCCTACACTAGCAGTTAGTAGTTGACAGGGAGTTTACCAGATTGCTGGGTTTCATGGGTTCTGGCATTTTGCAAAAGCAAATGCAGTCAACAGTCAGAGCCTCTGGAAATCAGCAGTCACTTCCTCCTCTGTTTCAGGAAAAAGATTTTGTGGTGGATAAGGCAGCTCTAGCTGTACCTGCGGATGCACCCTAACACAGGCTCATGGGTCATTTTTTTTTTCCAAAATCTCTTCATTTGAATTTTCAGATATTAACAGCGATACATCCAATCAAACACACAAAACAAACAGTACATACAAAAAGGAAACATTCAAAAAACTAATAACACAAGAAATATATATACACTATAACCTTTTATACTCCATTTGATGATGTAGTGACTTTTATTGTATATATAGCCTGCATGGGGTCATTACTAGTTGAGGGAATGTGGGATCAAAACAGTTAAATAAACACATAAATGTGAAGGAAATGATAGTTCTAATTCTGACACTGAAAGCCTTCAGCCATATGTGGAAAAAAAGAGGCCTTCCAAATCCTGACTGGCAATATAGTGGTAATATGGTACTCATCAAACAGTGAGGAAACTACCCATAGATATTGTATAGGCTGGCTATGAAAGTCTGAGGGCTAGGTTAAGAGGCAGACAGAATTCTGACTGCAGCCTACACTGCTGTATCTGGCTCTTCTAGTGTGGCATTTATGTTACAAATACAATACCGGCATTTACTTAAAAATGACAGTATGCACTAAGGAGTGATCATTCCCGCTAACACATTGTGCCCAGTGAAGTTACCCCCTTTACTCCACCCTAGGTATGTTTATAGGTTCATAGGTTGGTACTAGGCTATTGGCCATAGGGTCTATACAAGCCTAGCCATAACAATTCCTTGGTTATTTCTTCCCATAATATTTACTTCCCTGGACCCCTGTCTAGCAGGGCGACTGACATGATCCCCGGGGTAAATTTCGTATCTCCCATCCAGTCGTCAAGGTTTCTTTTGAAGAGGGCCAAGGAGACGCTCTGTTTGACATGTATGGGCAGTCTATTCCAGAGTATGGGGAGTCTCTGGGTCAGGAACCTATCCCTCCAGCATGTGTTGTTCATTGTGATGACAAGGTATAGGTCCCTGGAGTGTGTGGCTCTGATGGAATGGGATTTCTTTATGTGTAGCATGTCCAAAAGCTCTGGGTTTGACATGGCCTTGTATGTTAAGCAGAGATCATCTCTGAGTAGACAATATGCAACAGAGTATAGGTGGAGTTATTTTATTCAGTCAGCATAGGGCATCTCATTTAGGCCTGTGATTCTTTTAGGGAGCTGTTTCTGTGGCCTTTCCAGTTGTTGCAGATGTCTTGTGAGGTACATACCAAATGGGGCGTTGTACTCTATGATGGGTCTAATGAGGGGTGAGTACAGTGGGACAATGACCTCCTTTTTTCTGGATGAAAAGCCCTTAGTGATGAGGTGTGCCACATAGAAGGATTTCCTGACTGTTGTGGTGATGTGGTTATCAAAGGTGAGACCACTGCCCACCTGTGTACCTAAGTCTTTTATCACACTTTCGGTGTTTAGTGTACTGCCACCTATGTGGTAATTCATGGGTACATGTTTTTTCCCAAAGGGGATAACTATACACTTCTTGGCATTGAGCTTGAGCCCATGGCTCTGGCACCAAGCTTCTGTTTCTGTAAGGCCCTTTTGTAGAATATCCACATCATTTGAGGATTCAATAATGGCTCCCATTTGCAGTCATCTGCAAACTTTGTTAGCCACAGTCCCTCAGTGTTGGCCTGTACTTCAGAAACGTAGATGCCAAACAAGAGTGGTCCCAGGACTGAACCCTGAGGTACTCCACTTGTCACTTGTCTGGAGCTGGATTTGGAGTCGGCTACTTTTACAGTGTGGATTCTGTCAGTAAGCCAGTTGGCAACCCATCGAATGACATAGGGATTTATGCTCAGCTTAGTAAGTTTATCTATGATTCCAAAGTAGGGTGTGGTGTCTAAAGCCTTGAAGAGGTTCATATAGGCTATGTGGACTGCCTTACCCTTGTCCATGGCTCTGGAAACTGATTTGAAGAAGTCAATCTGGTACAGGAGACACGATCAGCCCATCACAAACCTAAACTGGGTGGGGTCCAGTGTTTGAAGGTTGCCAATGTCTTTGTTTATAAGTTCCATGATAATACATTCCATGACCTTGCAGATAAGGCTCATCAGACTGATGGGACGGTAGTTCCCAGGATCCAAGGTGGATCCCCCCTTGTGGAGTAGGATAACTGTAGCTGTGCACCACTCAGTGGGCATGAAGCCTGAGGTGAGGGTATGATTAAACATGACACTTAGGTGAGGTGCCAGTTCATAGGTTCATAGGTTCATAGGTTCATACTAGGCTATCTGCCCTAGGGCATTTATAAGCCTAGCCAGAGTTGTGTGGCTTTCACCACCCCTTAGGTTGAAGAATGCTATACCCATTAGTTTGCCATGCCTCTGTCCAGCAGTGATACAGAGATGATCCCCGGGGTAAACCTACGATCTCCCATCCACTGGTCAAGATTCCTCTTGAACAGAGCCAGCGAGGTGCTCTGTCTCACATGGACTGGGATTCTGTTCCACAGCATAGGGAGTCTCTGGGTGATGAATCTGTCCCTCCAGCATGTCCTATTTATATCCGTGTTGAGGTTTAAGTCTCTTGCTCTTGTGGCTCTGGTGGATTTGGATTTTTTGAGGTGGAGCATGTCCATTAATTCCAGGTTGGACATGGCCTTGTATGTCAGGCACAGGTCACCTCTGAGCAGACGGTATGCAACTGAATAGAGCTGGAGTTTCTTCAGTCGGGCAGCATATGGCATATTTTTGAGCCCCTTTATCCTTTTGGTGAGGAACTTTTGGGGTCTTTCCAATTGCTGCAGGTGTCGGGTAAGATACATTCTGAATGGGGAATTGTACTCAATCGTTGGTCTGATAAGGGAAGAGTACAGGGGAACAATGACCTCCCTTGATCTGGATGTGAATCCCTTCATAATCAGGTGGGCAATGTAGAAGGTCCTCCTAACCACATTGGCAATGTGAGTGTCAAAAGAAAGGTTACTGTCAACTTGGGTCCCCAGGTCCCTGGTAACCTCTTCTGTGCTTAATGGATTGCCACCCATGTGGTAACTTGGGGTTACCTTGTTTTTACCAAAGGGTATGACTATACATTTTTTGGCGTTTAGCTTAAGGCCATGGCTCTGGCACCAGTTATCCGTTTCTATGAGATCTCTCTGAAGGATATCTGTGTCTGATGGATTTTCAACTATGGCGCCCAGTTTGCAGTCATCTGCAAACTTTGTCAGCCACAATCCTCCTATGTTTGCTTGCACTTATGAAAAGTAGATGCCAAACAAGAGGTGGCCCAGGACTGAGCCCTGTGGGACACTGCTTGTGACCGGCTTGGAGTCTGACATGGCACCAGCAACTCTAACCCTGTGGGTTCTGTCCTTGAGCCAGTTTGCAACCCATCTTGTGACATATGGGTTTACATTTAAGCTGGTGAGCTTTTCTATGATACCCAAGTGGGGTATTGTGTCAAAAGCTTTTGCAAGGTCAAGGTAGGCTGTGTGAACTGCCTTACCCTCATCAATGGCCTTGGTGACTGTTTCAAAAAAGTCGACCAAGTTCAAGAGGCATGATCTGCCCTTGACAAAGCCGAATTGGGTAGGATCCAATGTCTGTAGGTCCCCTATGTCTTTATTTATGAGTTCCATTATGATCCTCTCCATAGCTTTGCAGACAAGGCTTGTTAAGCTTATGGGGCGGTAATTACCAGGGTCCGTAGAAGCACCGCCTTTGTGGAGTGGGACCACAGTTGCCATACGCCACTCTTTGGGTACGTATCCTGTGGTAAGGCTAAGATTAAACAGCAGCCTTATCTGTGGGTTTAGTTCCTCATTGAGTTTGTGTAGCACACAGCTGGGGACACCATCCGGTCCCATTGATGCTGTTTGTTTTTAGCTTTAGAGAAAGCAGCTCTCACCTGGGAATTTGAGATGATTGGGAGGCTACACTCTGCTGGGATAGATATTTCTCCTTTTGGGGGGGAGGGAGGGGAGAAATTTTCACTGAACCTGTCTGCCAGTATGTTTGCAATGTCTGTGGGTTCAATGATTTTTGTATCATTTTGGACTAATTCTGAGCATATCTGGGAGTTTCCACCCAGATTTCTAACATAGCTAAAGAAGGCCTTATGATTGTCTTTTGAGTCCTTGGCAATTTTCATACAGTTCATTTGTAGTTCATGTAGTACAGAGCCCGGGATGTTGTCTGGTCCCATGGATGCTGTATTCTTAGCTTTGGAGAGTGCGTTTTTTACCTGTGTGGCCGTGATTACCAGAATTTGGCAATCTTTCTGTATTGAGATGGGCCATTTAGCGGGTGAGAGAGGGGTGAACTTTGCACTGAATTGATCTGCCAGGATATTGACAATGTCCTTGGGATCAGTATATTTAATGCCATTCTGTTGTAGCTCCGAGCATGAGCATTGCCATTTAGATTCTTGAGATAACCTTAGAATGCCTTGTGGTTGTCTTTGGAATCTTTGGCAATTTTATTTTCCTAACTAGCTTTGGAGGATTTTATGAGGGATCTCAGCATCTTACTGAGGCTGGTAAGGGAGTTTTTTTGCATCCTGGGATTTTTTTCTCTTTTCTGCAACAGTTTCTTCCTTCTGTTGTATAGTTTGTTTATGACAGGGGACCACCAGATTGGCTTCCTTTTTTTGGAGGAGAGCATCTTGGTTCTATTTGGGATGGCATGATTCATGCACGAGAAGATGTGCTCATACAGTGCTTTAGTGAAGGATTCGGCAGTCGAACTTTCAGCTCCCGTCTGCATGGGTGTCATGAAGTTTCTCACCTCTGACTTGAGTAGCATGACGTTGGCCCTGGAAAAGTTTTTTACAGCTGTTTCCTTACTGGGGGGTGGGGGTGGGATGTGGATGTCAAAAGTGATTAGCTTATGGTCAGACCTAACCAACAAGGGGGTGACCACTGGTGTGGAGCATCAATTTCCCATGTTGGTAATGACCAGGTCAGGGATATTGGAGCCCCTGGTGGGACTATGGATTAGTTGATCCAGTGCATTGGAATTTATGAATTCCAAGAACCGTTGGGCAAAGGTGTTGGTACATGAGTAGTTTCCCCATTTAATGGCAGGGTAGTTGAAATCACCCAGTATTAGGGTGTTTGTTTCCAGTATGTTTAGAAAGGTGTAGTGAGAATCCTGGGGCATGGTGGGGGATCTGTAGCAAGCTACAATTTGGATTGCAGTCTTACCTAGTGTTAGTTGCACCTGGAGAATTTTGGATGCATTGTGTTGGGCAGCTAGCCTGGAGGTGTGAATATCTTTGGTGAATATGGACACTCCTCCACCTTTAGAGTTTTGGTCCTGGTTTGATGGCCGAAAAGTGTGGTAAGAGTTGTAGCCTGGTATTGCAGGGGTGCTCTCTGGATCCTCGAACCAGGTCTCAGTTGCTGCACAGATATCGATGTTCTCCATTTTTAGGAGTGCCTCAAGAGAGTGCATTTTGAGGTTTAGACTTCTAGCATTGAGAAGCATTACCTTCAGATTTTGCACACTTGTACCTGATACAGTGGTGGTTTTGTCCCTTGAGCCTTGCCTAATAAAAGCACTACAGGGGTGGCAAGAGCCTTAGCCAGTAACCTGAATCCCTGGGGCGACAGGTGCAGACCATCTCTGGCAAAGCATCGTGGTTTACTGGATCCCCTTTGAATGACACCAGAAGCTTAGTCAATTGTTGAAGTCAATCATTTTGTAATTATACTGTGGTATCATTATGGGCGAAGGCAAGATGCTACTCAGGGCTAGGGTCATACCTGCCTGGGTCACATGATCTGAGAGCTCTTCCATGTCTCTTTTCATGTAGTCCAGGGAGGTATGTCTCAAGTAATTCACTCCAACATGGACAAAGACAGAGTCATATTTGTACTTGTTGTCGAGTAACTTGAGTGCATGTGTTATGTGGTGGATCCTGGCACCCGACAGGCAGCTGACTGTAATTTTCTCCTTGTTCAGCCTGGTGAGTGGGACATTAGTGTGTCTGACTATAGAGTCACCTATGACTAAAGTGTTGGGTACGTTGTCTTGCCTTAGGGGCTGTTGTTGGGTGGCACACTGGTGTTGTGAGCTATGCCATACTTTGATTGTGATTGGTGTTTGTTTGCATTTCAGTTTCAGAGGTCCTTGTTGCTTGTGCAGGTTAATGTTAAGGGCATCCACATATGTGGATTTAGTATTGCTATGTGTGGTAGTGAGGGTTTTGAAGGGCTATGTGTTGCTTGAGGTGTAGTGCAGGTGTTAACCTTCTCCTCTTGATTGTCTAGCACAATCTTGGTTGGAGAGAGCTTTGCTTCCAGTTTGGCTATGTAAGTGCATCTCTTGCAGGTTTCAGTGTTGGGTGGTAGGAGGAGAGGGTTGTCTGTATACACGAGGCAATTGCTGCATTGCCCCAGTATGCCAAATTCATCAGGTGGACTGGAGAAATCACTGGAAGCTGACCCTTGGGCATGCCTGGTTAGATGCTTTTTTTTTTTTTTTTTGTAAAGTACAAGAGCTGTTTTCCCTTACCTTGGCAAGGTACTTTGCAATTATAGGCTGTTTAGTGCCTATGATTAATTTCTCCTTTTTAACAAGGAGAGTTGAGTGCTTGTATCAGTTTAAGGCTTCCTAGTGCTTTCCAGCAGGTTTTAGAGCAAGTGCTAGTCACAGGGACTCCAACTAGGAAGAGTCAGGAATCAATGCACTCTGCTCCTACTCTCACTAAGATCAGAATATAAGCACAGATTCCAAGATGTCACCTATAAAGCAATTATTAAGCTTTCTGGTGACCAGCAGTCTCCAGGAAATAATGTAACTGCACTCCTTCTCTTACCAGGAGAAAACAGAAACACTAATCCCAAGATGACTACTGAGAGGCAGAATGTGGGCTCTCCAATAACTGGTGGTTTTGCAATAGATGCTTAAAGGTGAGATGAAAAAAATGATTTATCCTAAACACCGCAGCTTATATCACATACTAAGAAAAATCTGTTCATACACAGACTGAGCAGATCACAGTTGGACCCTCACAAATAGATGTTTAACAGGGCTATCTTTCTAGATAATGCTCAATGTGTGCCAGAAACAGACCATTTTGTTTGACCTCTAAACAGGCAGCTGAAGAAGTACTGCTGCAGAGCAGAAAGATCTAGGCATTCTCCTGAAATGGACAAGTCTGTTTATGCTTGTCCTCCAGTACCCCCGATCCCCGGGGTATTACTATAAATCAAGGAGGAAAGGCCAACAGCCATCATAGTAGCTCTCCTTTGCCCAAGACAACACTGATTATCCCTCCTTCACAGCCTAGCAATGGAAAAAGTGGAAAGTACTCCCTTAGCAGGTGGACATTCTAAGACAGAGCAAAGGAGTCCATTTTGCATCCCACCAAAATAATGAAAGAGGGTAAAATGTCAGACACCTATACCTTGACATGGCCAAAGCTTTTGATACAGTTCCACAGTCAGGCATAATATGCATAATATGCAAGTTAAATAAACAGAGTATAAACTCGTACACCACTTTCTCCATAGCCAATTAGCTCACAGGTAGGATACAGGAGATCAAAATAGAGGAAGTTACCTCCACAGAGAGACCAGTCAGCAGTAAAGTACCCTAGGATTGGCATATACTTCTCTGAAGTAAAAGTCAATACCAAATGGCTACAGGTTTTTACATTACTGCAAACTAGAAGCAATCATTGAATCCCCAAATAAATTATCCATCCTGCAGGAAGGTTTGTCCCAAGCAAATAACTGGTGTCAAAATTATGGACTGAAACTACATACTGAAAAAAGCATTGTTGTATCCTTTGGGAAGTCCTCTACCTTAGGGAACTACCATATTGACACTATGTGGCTAAGAGCTGACCCAGTTGTTTGGGATTTGGGAACCTATGTGGACAGTGACCTAACTTTCGACCAACATGTGTCGGCTGTCTTAAGAAAGTCATTCTATATTGTGCAACTTAAAAGCAAAGGGATTGTGTCTAGTTCAAAGGTTGCAGGTGGTAAGTAGGTCAAGTACTATTTAATGTGTGGATATTATCTCTTAGTAAATATATGATGAGTTAAAAAGAAAATGCTTGGTTCTATGACAGAAATTTCTGGATGGTTTCCCAGTTGTGATCAAATGTGAAAGATGAAAACTGGGTATGGATATGTCTAGTAATCAGCAACGGAAGGAAGATTAGGTGAAGCTTAATTTCTGTGTTCTTAATCAAATTTTTGAAATATTTAGGGAAAGACTGGTTACCCTGACTGAAGTAGTTGTGGCTAGTCTGGAAGGGTCTCTTGTATATTTGATTGCTGTATATGACTGTTAAATAGGGAGATTGGGAGATTGTAGGATTAATAACATTTATATTGTCATGCTGACTATGCCTTATTGTTTGAACAGGAGGCTTTGTTACATATTTGCAAACCACAAAAAAACTAGGCAGTTATACAAGAAGGTAAGTATCAAAAGTGTACTGAAGGAAAAGTCAGTTTCAAGTAATCTCAAAAAATGATATAGGCAAGGGGGGGTTCAAGGAAATAAGAATAGATGAGCACATACTGGGTAAAGAAGTAGAGTTAAGATGAAGGAGGAGGAGAAAAAGGTGGTCAAAAATAGGGAAGTGAAACAGGGAGGCGGAGAGGGAGATGAAAGCAAGTCTCTACAGCCATAGCGGGGCAGGGGATGCTGTAAGACTTTTCACTTGTGTTCCAAAACAGGGCAAGAGCCTACTTCTTGGAATACTTCTGTAAATAGTTTCAGGGGAGAGGAGGGTAAATAGAGAAATGGCATACACTTTTTAAAGGTTTACCATAAAGTTTATTCAAAAGAATTGTGACTTGTTTTCATGTGCATTAGTGGAAAATTTCTGGGTAGACTTGAGGGAGCAAGTAAGAGATAAATTATTGGAAAGAAGGTATGACAGAGAAAAAAGAGAAGGAGCAGGAATATCTATGGATGAAGATGCAAAGGAACAATACATTCACCAGACAAGGAAATAAATCTGACAGGGGAAGGGTAGCTAGAGACAAGGCAACATGACGGTCAATGTAAATATAATTTCTTGGGATGTAAGAGGAATTACAAAAATCAGTAAAAACACAGACCATACAATATGTAGAAGAATTTAAAATAGTAATGTTATAAGAAACACATTGAATTGAGATGAACCTAATAATTAAAATATATAGGAGTGTTGGCTCATCCAGTGTATCAATGAACAAAAACAAATGGGGTGATAATTCTACCCGACAACAGAATGCAGGAGGAAGTGAATACAGATATCAAGGAATCTTGGCAAGGCAGCTTGACGAATGAAGTATATTGGGGCAGAAGATATATTGTCAGCCATTATATAATCCCAAATCTAAAAGTGAAAACAATTAGGGCCTAGATATCAACATCAGTACAGGAGAAGGAGTAATTATCACATGAGACTGGAACCTAATACTCCATGAAGGAGAAACAGCAAAGGAAAAGGTAACTAGGAAGATCAGAAAGACAGAGAAAAGGTAGCTCTGCTTCTGAAATACTTAGGTCTGAAAGATGTCTGAGAGGTGAAGGCGGGAAAGAGGATGCTGGGTTTACATACTGTGGTGCTGAATGGCATTCTTACTAAAGAATTGGCAAGATAGTGATGTTAAATGAGCAAAAGTAATCCACTGAGGAAGTAAAGGTAGGACTCATAATATTTTCTGACCATACATTGCATATGTAATTGCATAAGTCAAACTGGGGTAATGGATACATGAGACAGGATGTGATTCCCAATGTGTACACTGTCTCGGGATGGGGTAAAGAGAAATGGAAGAGATCCTGGGAAGGATAGGAGAAGGGTTAGCAGAAGATCAGGATAAACGTATAGAACCTTGAGGGACATTCAGGTGAAAGAACAAGGTAGAAGCCAGCTGGAGTGGAACAAGGTAGCCGAAGTAAGACAAAGGTTAAATGACATAAAAAGGAAGGGTATAAAATTAAATATAGAAGGAAAGAAACACTCAAAGAAGATAGACTGAGCTGCAAAAAATGGAAATATATCGAGAAAGAGTATTAGAATTAGGGAGGAATTTAATACTAATCTACGATCAGCAATCAAGGCACTTATGATGCAAAAGGCAGAAAGAGCAGTGTACGAGTTAAACAAGGAAGGAGACATTGAAATATTAGAAACTCCTAGGGAAATTTTTTCATGTTTAAAGAATACTTGGGCAAATTATACAGGGGGTAAGAGATTAGGAGCTGGAAAGGTATATAGAAGAATTTATAGGAGAGGCATCAATAAACATCAATATTAGCATAAACCACTGGTTGCAACAATCAGCTGCAAGCAGTGGTCAGAGAAGGCTCTAAGGTCAACAGAGACAAGGCTGAAGACCTGGAAGTTGACTGCAGAGAAAATACAACAGTTCAAGAAACTACTTAGGGCTCTAGCACCCCAAGTAGAGGGGGAAATAGGTGGAGATGAAGAAGAATGGCAGCGCCTAAAACAGCATGTGTTAGGTCTACAGAACAGATATGTGGCCAAGTCAAGTATGAAAATAAGGTACATAAGGAAAGCTGGTGGTGGAATGCAGAAGTCCAGGAAGTCATCAAAAGAAAAAAGGAGTGCAGGAAGAAGTGGGAGATAGAAAAGACTGACCAGGCTAGGAAGGACTACTGGTTGGTTAACAAAGAAGCTAAGAAAGAAGTTGCAATAGCAAAGAACAGTGCATTGGAGGCACTCTATCAACTTCTGGAAAGTGACTCAGTAAAGGGCACAAAGAAGCTATATCAGGTTGCAAGGCAAATACAGAAAGATAAAGAAGATAGTCAGACACCCTTCATAAGGGATTCCAGCAGCAACCTGCTCACTAGCCCAGAGGACATCAAAGGCAGATGGAAGGAGTATTTCCAGCAGCTTCTGAATGAAGAAACCCCACAGAAGCTGCACTGCCCCAGAAACAGCCTACAATGAGAGAAGACGAGGAGTACACCCTAGAAGTAGTAATAATAGCACTAAGGAAAATGAAGTCAGGGAAAGCAGCAGGCTCAGATGAGGTCACAGCAGATATGATAAAGATGCTGGGTGAGATATGGGATACATGGCTACTGAGGGTACTTATAGCAGCATGGAGATAAAGTCATATCCCAGATGACTGGAGAATAAGCATACTCATGCCAGTGCACAAGAACGAAGGGGACATCCACAACTGTGGGCAGTACAGAGGCATCAAATTCCTATCATATTGCATTAAAGTACTGGAGAGGATGATTGATAAATGGATATGCCGAGTAGTAGAATGTAAGATGTGAGATGAGCAGTTCAGATTCAAATCAGGATGCAGCACAAATGACCCAATGTTTGCAGTGAGACAGATAGTCGAGCAGAAGCTAGAGATGAGGAAAGAGTCCAACTGGGCATTACTAGTCTTGGAGAAAGAATATGACAAGGTTCCAAAAAACCTGATCTGGGCAGTACTGTGTTGGCTTGAAGTCCAAGAAACATTGGTAGAATTAATGCAGACTATGTATAAGGACCCAATGACTGCAGTACAAACAGTGTTCAGCATCACAGATGGCTTCCCAGTGGGAGTGGGTGCATACCAGGGTTTAGCTCTGAGCCCACTACTGTTCATGCTGGTGATGGACTACATTAGCAAACAGGTTGGAGGGGACAGATCAACCAATTTACTGTATGCAGATGATATGGCATTACAGGCAGACTCTGAGCAAGAACTTCAGCAAAGGATAGGGGAATGGGATGCAAAACTGAAGGCACATAGGATGAAACTAAGCACGGATAAGGCAGTGGTAATGGTAGTAAATTAGGGAAATCAGAAGAAGCTGAGAATTGAGATAGAAAGGAAGACAGTGGGAAAGGTGAATAGCTTCAAGTATCTGGGTGGGGTGGTTAAGAAGAAGTGAAGTCTGAATGAAGAGGTCAAAGCTAGAATCAGAGGGGCTGCAGCCAATTGGCATAAGGTCTCAGGTGTAGTCTATGGCAAAAGAATGCCAAAGAAGTTGAAAAGTAAGGTGTACAAGTCAGTGTTGCAACTAATACTACTGTATGGTGCAGAAACCTGGGCAGTAAAGGCAGATCAGATAAAGAAGCTAGAGGTGATGGAAATGAAGTGCATCAGAAGGGTGGTAGGATGCACACTGTGGGACAGACAAAGATAACACAAGCACTCAGTACACTCCAGAACAAGTACAAATACGACTCTGTCAATGTTCATGTTGGTGTGAATGACCTGTGATGTACCTCCCTTGACTACATGAAAAGAGACATGGAAGAGCTCTCTGATCACATAGCCCAGGCTGGTATGACCCTGACGCTGAGTAGCATCTTGCCCTCACCAAGAATGATGCCACAGTATAAAGAAAAAATTATCAATTTCAACAAATGGCTAAGTTTCTGATGTCATTCAAAGGGGATCCAGTATCTGTCCACCTGGGAAGACATGCTCAATAAGCCACGTTGCTTCGCAGAGATCGCTTGCACCTGTCATCCTTAGGCTTTTGAATACTGGCCAAGGCTTTTGGCACCCCCATAGTGCCTTTTTTAGACAAGGCTCAAAAGACAAACCCACCACCGTAAATAGCAAAAGTAACCAAAAACTGAGGGTAATGCTACTCAATGCCAGAAGTCTAAACCTCAAAATGCATACACTCGAGGCACTCCTCAGTATGAAGAACATTGATATCTGTGCAGTAACAAAAACCTGGTTTAAGGCTCCAGAGAGCACCCCAGCACTACCAGGGTATAACTCATACCATACCTTTCGGCCACAGAACCCGGACAAAAACACAAAAGGTGGGGGTGTATCCATATTGATCAAGGATACCCACACCTCCAGGTTAGTGGCACAGCACAATGCCTCAGAGATCATCCACTTGCAACTAACAATGGGCAAAACTGCAATTCAAATTGTAGCTTGCTAGAGATCACTCACCATGACCCAGGTCCCCCATTCCACATTTCTGGAGACACTGGAAAATATGAAGGTCCTAAAAAATGCCCTAATATTGGGTGATTTAAATTATCCAAACATTAACTGGGAGAACTACTCAAGTACTAACTCCCTTGCCCAATGCTTCCTAGAATTTATAAACTCGAATGCCCTGGATCAACTGGTCAACACCCCCACCAGAGGTGGCAACATATTGGACCTGGTCATCACCAACATGAGTGACTGGTGTTCTACACCAGAGGTTAAACCCTCACTAGTTAGATCAGACCATAGACTAATCACTCTGGATATCCACATTCCGTCCCCATCCCCAATCAAGGAAACCACTGTAAAAAACTTTTCAAAAGCAAACTTCACGTTACTTAAGACCGAGGTGGAAAAGTTCACAGCCTCCATGCTAAAGGACAACACTGTCCAAGCTGCTGAATCCCTTACAAAGGCACTCTATGAGCACCTGCAAGAATGCATGGATCATGCTATCCCAAAACCAAAACTCACTCCTCCAAGAAAAGGAAACCAGTCTGGTGGACCCCTGCCATAAATGAGATATACAACAGAAGGAGGAAAGACATCCCTGATTAGTATCAGCAAGAAACTATGATCCCTCATAAAATCATCCAAGGCTAGCTTCGAAAAGAAAATTGCCAAGGACTCCAAAGATAACCACAAAGCGTTCTTTAGCTATGTCAAGAACCTAAGTGGAAACTCACAGATCTGCTCTGAGTTAGTAAAGAATGGCACAAAATACACTGAACCAACTGATATTGCCAACATTCTGGCAGACAGGTTAAGTGCAAACTTCACCACCCCTATCACCCCCTAAAGGTCCCATAACCATACCAGAAGAATGTAGTGCCCCAGCCATCACTGAAACACAAGTTAAAACAGCCCTATCCAAAGCCAAAAATACAGCTTCAATGGGACCAGACGGTGTCCCAGGCTGTGTCTTACACAAGCTCCAAAATGAACTAACCCCTCATCTAAACACACTGTTCAAACTCAGCCTCTCTACAGGCTACATACCATAGAGTGGCAAACAGCAACAGTTATCCGGCTCCACAAAGGTGGAGCCACAACGGACCCCGGGAACTATTGCCCTATAAGCCTGACTAGCCTGGTCTGCAAGGCTATGGAGCACATCATCATGGAAATCATTAACAGAGACATTGGGAACCTTCAAACATTGGACCCTACCCAGTTTGGCTTTGTTAAGGGCAGATCATGCCTCCTAAACCTGGTGGACTTCCTCGAGATAGTTACTAAGGCTTTAGATGAGGGAAAGGAGGTCTACACAGCCTATATAGACCTCGCAAATGCTTTTGACACCATTCCCCATTCTGATATTATAGACAAGCTTACCAGCCTGAACATAAACCCTATGTTACGAGATGGGTTGCCAACTGGCTCATGGATAGAACTCACATGGTGAAAGTTGCAGGTTCTAGGTCCATCTCTAAACCAGTTACAAGTGTTGTCCCCCAGGGCTCAGTCCTGGCATCCCTCCTGTTCGGTATATACTTCTCAGAGGTACAGGCAAGTACAGGAGGACTATGGCTGACCAACATCACAGATGACTGCAAACTGGGGGCCATAATTGACTCTAGAGCTGATACAGACATACTCTAGAAGGGTCTCACTGAGACAGATACCTGGTGTCGAAATCATGGCCTCAAGCTAAATGCCAGAAACTGCATAGTCATCCCCATTGGAAAAAACAAAGTACCCTCAAACTACCACATACATGGTAGCCCCCTAAATACATAAAATGTAATAAGGGATCTGGGGACTCAAGTAGATAGTAATCTCTCCTTTGATAATCATATTGCCAAGTTGGTTAGAAAATCCGTCTATGTGGCCCACCTAATCACAAAAGGGTTCGCATCTAGAACAAAAGAGGTTATTGTGCCCCTCTACTCATCACTCATCAGACCCATCATAGAGTACAATGCCCCATTTGGGATGTACATTACAAGACATCTGCAACAGCTGGAAAGAACACAGAAGTACCTCACCAAGGGGATTACTGGCCTCAAACATATGCCCTATGCAATTGACTGAAGAAACTCCAGCTGTACTCAGTTGCATACCGCTTACTCAGAGGTGATCTCTGCCTGACATAGAAGGCCATGTCCAACCCAGAATTGCTGGACATGCTCCACCTAAAAAAAAAAACAAATCCCCGAGAGCCACATGCTCTAGGGATCTAAACCTCACCACAACGATAAATAGGATGTGCTGGAGGGATAGATTCCTGTCCCAGAGACTCCCCATGCTTTGGAACAGGATTCCAATCTACATTAGGCAGAGCTCCTCACTAACACTCTTCAAGAGAAACCCTGACAAGTAGATGGGAAACAGAAAGTTTACCCCGGGGATCACTGCAGTGGCTCTGCTGGACAGAGGCACAGGGAACTAATGGCTCTGCTGGACTGAGGCACAGGGAACTAATCTAAGGGGGTGGCAAAAGCCAACACATTCTGGCTAGGCTTATAGATGCCCTCGGCAGATAGCCTAGTACTTACCTATGAAACTAAATGAGGACATAAGAGCAGAAGCCAAAGTAGTTCCAGTTATAGAAAAGATCAAAGAGAGCAGATTACAGTGGTTCAAACATATGTGCAGAAAAGCAGACGACAACGTGGTGAAGAAGGTTTGAGACAGACAGGAAGAAGGTAAGATGAAACGAGGACATCCAGCAAAGAGGTGGATGGATTGTGTGAAAGAAGGTCTGCGACAGTTAGAAATGAGTGTTGAAGATTCAGGAGTGTGGCATTGAATCGAGACAGATGGCAACATTTAACACGATACCCTGACCCCATGTAGAAAATGCAAAAAAGGGGACTGATGATGATGATATAGGGGAGGTATGTATTAAACTCATGGAAGAAAAGAAGTATAGTCTCTTGGCAGATTTTCCAAAGGAGGATGTAGAAGAGGCATTAAACCTGCAACAACAAAAAAAAATAGTTACCATGATCCGATGATATCATAGTCTAGGTATGGATACTAAGAGGGAAAGCCTTGATTGAAGTGTGAGTCATGTTGTTTAATAGGGTAAAGCACCTGAGAAAAATACCACAATCATGGAGAAAAAGATCATAGTGGTCTTGCCAAAAAAAAAAAAAAAAAAAGAGGGAGAGATCTAAACGTGGGTGGGTTGTATACACTTATAATTTTAAACGGTGATTATAAAATCTTCATGAAAGTAATGACTAAAGAATGGCAAAGTTCCTCCCACACATGGATTGATATAGTTTAATTTGGGAAATAAGTATTTTTTATAATTTGATAATATAATAAGGACATTAATGATAAAACATGAGGCACAAACTGAAAAGAAAAAAGTAGCTATTCTGTCCTTCTTTGAAAAAAAAAAACATTTTAAGAGGGTTGACTTGGGCTCCTACTTGTAGTACAAAAATATATGGAGTTTATTGTTTATTATGTAGACATTATTAAGGAAATATATAAGGAGCAGAAACACAGGTTAAATCAATGAGAAATATGTTAAAATGATTTAATCTAATGAGTGGGACTCAGCAGGTGTGCCTGATATCCCCACTGCTATTTGCCCTATGCTTTGAACCCAAGACAGATAAGATAAAATGATTGAGCATAAAAGGCTGTGGAAGGGAGGGAAAACAGTTGGAAATATGTGTTTGTGCAGACAATGTAACTTTAGGGGATCCTTTAAAAGATCTGTGAACTATTTTGTGTCAGAGATTCTGGAGGATTATCAGGATATTAAAAAAAGAAAAACATGAAAGCTCTTGGCATAAATGTACGAGGTTACAAATGGCTCATTGAAATATACCTAAGTATGTGGAGTGAGAAGGCATTTAAATATCCAAGAATTTGGCTGGCATATGAAAAAGTATCAGAGAAAACATATGCAAAAACATTGATGATTATTCATGGAAAAATTGGAAAGGTGGAGAAACCTTGACTTTAGAGTTTCATCATAAGATTATTATTCTTAAATTGCATGTGGTCCCAGATGTACTGAATTTGGCCCAATTATTTTGCACCTTTCCAAATACAGAAATATTAAATAAACTTCAGAGCTGGACAAGAAGGTTTATGTGTCGAGGAGAAGACCTGGAGTGAAATGGAGTAAGCTGGCCTAGTCAGTTGAGAAAAGGGGAACTTTGTAGCCCCTCAACAGAATATTATTTGAAAGCAGCAATGCAAACATGGTGGACCAATGTGGAATAAAACATTTAGATGATTGGCGAGAAATAATCTGGGGGTGTAGAATTAGGAAACTTGGCAAAACATGCAAGTGGAGGACCTGGCAAAAGGGGTTAGTAGAATATTTTAAAGAAAGTGACAGAAAAAATTGCAAGAGGATATACTCCCTATAGGAGGTCAAATGGATGAGTGGAAGAAAACTACAGCTGCATGGAGGAGGTGACAACAGAAACCAGAAGTAAAATACTGTGATTAACTCATGGAGGGGAGTAACAGGGAAGCTGAGAAGAATTTAGTAGGGAACTACACTATAAGGAGTGGTTGTATATACAATATTGGGCACTTAAGCAAGAATTGGGCATGTTAAGTTATGATAAAATAAAAAGAGATGAGGATCCAAAGCTGATAAAATGGGTGTTCATTAGAGAGGAGTGATATTAAAACTGTATAAACTACTTCAACAGACAGACAAGGAAAAGAGAGAATTAAGGAAGAGGTGGTGGGAAAGAATGTTAAATAAAACAATGTCTATGAATAGATGGTTAGAAATTGGTTTAATGCTAAAGACCGCTATAGAAGAGAGGACATTCTGTGTATTTCTGTGGTTATGTCTGCCAAGATACTTTTACACAATGGTGAAATTGTGTAGAATTTACTCAGAAATGCAAGTGATGTGCTGGAGATGAGGATCAGGTGGGGGACTGGCTACATATATGTTAGGAGTGTGGAGGATTGCCTAGTTATTTACCCAGCTGTACAAGCGATGTGCTAGAGGTAAGGATCAGGTGGGAGACTAGCTACATATATGTTCGGAGTGTGGAAGATGGCCTAGTTATTTACCCAGAAGGAAAAGTGATGTGCCAGAGATGAGGATCAGGTGGGAGAATGGTTACACATATGTTAAGAGTGTGGAAGATTGCCTAGTTCCTTTCTAAAATTTGTCAATCTAAGAAATGCCTTGACTAGGCAAAAAGAAACATTAAAACATGGACAAATTTCCATTTGAGGTTAAATTTGAAGGTAAATTACCAAAGGAGAAAGTAGACCTAGTTTGCATGCTAATGTTGATGGCAAGGAGAGCTGTAATTCAAAAGTGAAAAACAGCAGATAAACCAAATATAGGAGAAGTGAAAGAACTGGTTGAAAGGGTAAAAAAAGAAGACGAAAAAATTGTATAAAACACCCAAGCAAAAAATAAGTTAAACTTATGACGGCAGAAATGGAATCAAATGGGGGGGGGGTGAATTTAAGAGGAAAAAAACAGGGATAGGTAGATAGATAGATATAAAGATAGATAAAAAGTAAGAAAAATGAGAGAGTCCACTGATGTGTATGCAAATAGTTACTGGAATTGTTTTTTGTTCACAAATTACTTAATTCCTTGACTCACTGGACAGGAATAATAATAGGGAACAGCATATCACATAAGAGAAAGATAAAACAAGCTAAACAATAATTGTTAGAAATAGAAATTGTGGGGAAAAGGTAGAATCTTTAGAAGGTCAACAGACAAGAGACCAGAGTTGCAAATCACTGTTTGTAACCACTTATTCTTGGTAAAAAATAAGATCATAATGGAAAAAAAGAATATGTGAGGGGAAGTTGGGGAGATAGAAGATAATAAATAAATAGAAGAGTGATGTTACAGTGGATAAAAACTGCTGAAGACTGGAGCAAGTGGCAGTTTGGCTATAAGTGGTCACAAAGTCCCCAAAAAGTACAGTTAGCATAAATGTTGTATTTACAGAAGTTGCACACTGCAGCAGATTTAAGTATTAATTTTGTTTCCTTTTTTCCCACTTTTCTGAGATTTAAAAAAGTTCAGTTACAGGCTTGCTGTTCTTGAACTGTTTGTAAGTTTCTGTGAGGCCACTTTTTGCTTGGGCTAAAGGAAAGTCTCTCTGTTGATCAGTGGCAGTGAAAAACATTGAGCAGCCTGTCTGCCCCTGTGGGAGTGGTTACTGACTTGAAACTGTAGTTTTATTGGCCATTTTGGGTCAATTCCAAAACTCCTTCATCTTCCTCTCTTAAAACCCTCTTTTAGCGGTTTTGCATTTTGAGCATAGCGCAACAATGGGCAGTGCCGCCTAATTGGGTTTAAACTATTCCTGGCTCCACAAAGTCTGCTCTTCACTTTTTCCCTTAGAACTGATCTATCTCTCAATTTAAACACCATATTCTCATTCTAAGGCCCTTCACTGGTCCAATTAAGTAATCCTACAAGTCAGCACTAGTAAACCATAAGCACTACTTACTCTTATACTCTCTACGATTACCCTGTCCTCTATTGGTCTGTCTTAAATTCAGTTTCCCTGTTACTCTAGCATGTCCAAAGGTTAGTCAGTGGTTTCCTCTCCAGTCCAGCTGGTGAATCTGGGAATTTTGAGGCAATGTTACAACTGTCTCATGTACACGGACAACCCTCTCCTCCTTCAAGCAGGTTCAAATATATGTGAGAGATGCAACTATTTAGCCAAACTGGAGGCTGAGCTCTCTCATCTCAAAACTGGTGTAACCAGTCAGGAGGAGAAGGTAACCTCACACAACACAATTCCAATATCACATAGTCCCACCACATCAGCGAACCAAACACATAAATGCACAAAAACATACTCAGAGGCTCTAAATAAAAATCTACCTTAGCAACAGAGACCTCCAAAGCAGACATCCAAGCAAACGCTACCTCAAAACAAAACACACACAACACATAACCCACAAAGTCAGTGTGCCAAGCAGCCACAGCCCTTAAGGCTGAATAACACACCTGATACTCTTGTTATAGGTGACACTATTGTCAGACACACTGACGTCCCGCTCACCAGGCTGAATAAAGAGAAGGTCACGGTGAGCTGCCTGTCGGGTGCTAGGATCCAACACATAACGCAAGCACTCAGGTCACTCCAAAGCAAATACAAATATGACTCAGTCATTGTAAATATCTTCTCTGCTCCTAGCAAGAATATATTCCACCACTTTACATACTCTTGCTGCCTCTTAGATATCTTTATCTCACTATATCATATGATACATTTCTATAATTTATTAACAGAATATACTTTCTGTTATCCTGCTTCCAATTGAAAACTACTAATTTGTTTCTATTTCTATTGCATTGCATATCACCTCAGCACAACCTAGGTATCCTTGTAATGTCAACTGAACCTAATCAGTATGTTTGCATTCTGCTTGACCCTTTTTAATTATTATTATAATTCTTTTAATTTGAAACAATTTATTACAGTCATATATTGTGTATGTGAATGGCTGTAACTGTTTAGAGCTATTTTACTACTGTTATTTTGCTTTGAACTTATTATTTTTTACTGTATAAAGTTTGCTGTGCTGGAGCTTTTCTCCCCGGGCCTCTACTGAAAATGGATTTTATTCCAGTTAGACTAGCCCGGTCAACAAATGTAAAATAAAAAAATAAATAAATAAATTGTACATGCTGGTGTGAATGACCTGAGATGTACCTCCCTGGACTACATGAAAAGAGACATAGAGGAGCTCTCTGATCATGTAGCCCAGGCTGGTATGACCCTGACCTTGAGCAGCATCTTACCCTCACCTAGAATTATGCCACAGTACAAAGACAAAATGATACATTTTAACAATTGGCTAAAATTTTGGTGTCATTCAAAGGGGATCCAGTGTCTGTCAGCCTGGGATGACATGCTCGACAAGCCACTTTGCTTCGCTAGGGACGGCTTGCACCTGTCACCACTGGGCTTTCGGATATTTTCAAAGGCTCTTGCCACCCCCATAGTGCCTTTTTTAGGCAAGGCTCAAAAGTCAAACCCACCCCCATAGACAGCACAAGGAACAAGAAACTAAGGGCAATGCTGCTAAATGCCAGAAGTCTTAACCTCAAGATGCATGCACTCGAAGCTCTCCTCAGTATGGGGAACATTGATATCTGTGCAGTGAAAGAAACCTGGTTCAAGGCTCCAGAGAGCACCCCAGCACTACCAGGCTATACCTCGTATCATGCTTTTCGGCCCCAAAACCCAGACCGAACCACAAAAGGAGGGGGAGTTTCCATATTTATCAAGGATATCCACACCTCCAGGTTAGTGGCATTGCACGAAGTATCGGAGACCATCCATGTGCAACTAACAGTGGGCAAGACTGCTTTTCAGTTTATAGCATCCTACAGACCACCCTCTCAAAGTCAGGAATCCCATTCGGCCTTCCTGAAAACATTGGAGAACATGAAGATCTCTCCGAACACCATTATATTGGGTGACTTCAACTACCCAAGCATTGACTGGGAGCACTAATCAAGCCCCAGCACCTTAGCCCAAAGATTCCTGGAAATTATAAACTCAAATGCTATGGAACAACTAGTCACCACTCCCACAAGAGGGGACAACATACTAGACCTGATCATTACCAACATGGGGACTCTATGCTCCACACCAGAAGTATATCCCTCATTGGTAAGATCAGACCATAAATTAATTTCACTGGATGTCCACATCCCGACCCCACCCCTAGCCCAGAAATCCACAGTGAAAAACTTCTCAAAAGCGAACTTTTCACTTCTCAAAACTGAAGTGGAATCCTTCAAGACCGCAGGGACAGTGAAAACTACAGCCCAAACTGCAGAATCCTATATAAATGCATTCTACGGACATCTCCAGGAATGCATGGATCATGCTATCCCAAACAAAACCAAGACCCAATCATCCAAAGGCAGGCGTCCAGTCTGGTGGACCCCTGCCATAAATAAACTGTACAACAGAAGGAGGAAGCTACTACATGATAGAGCAAAACCCCTAATAGGGAAGGCATCTCTGATCATTACTAGCTAAAAATTACGATCCCTCATAAAATCCTCCAAGGCCAGCTTCAAGAGAAAAATTGCACAGGACACCAAAGACAATCATAAGGCTTTTTTCAGTTATGTTAGGAACCTGGGATGCAACTCCCAGACTTGTTCTGAGTTGATTCTAAACAACAAAAAATACACTGAACCCACAGACATCGCCAATATCCTGGCAGACAGGTTCAGTGCAAACTTCTCCACCCCCTCTCCCCCAAAAGAGCAAGTATCTATCCCGGCAGAGGGCTGCCTCATGAACATCTCTGATGCTCAGGTGAAGGCTGCCCTCTCCAAAGCAAAAAACACTGCTTCCATGGAACCAGATGGCATCCCAGGTTGCGTCCTACATGAACTACAAGAGGAACTAATCCCTCAAATAAAACAGCTATACAATCTCAGCCTCACTACAGGATATGTGCCCACAGAATGGCGTACAGCAACAGTGGTCCCACTCCACAAAGGTGGAGCCTCTACAGACCCTGGAAACTATCGCCCCATAAGCTTGACTAGCTTAGTCTGCAAGGCTATGGAGAGGATCATCATGGAGCTCATAAACAAAGACATTGGGGACCTACAGACACTAGATCCTACCCAGTCCGGCTTTGTCAAGGGCAGATCCTTCCTTTTGAACCTGGTTGACTTCTTTGAAACAGTCACCAAAGCCATAGATGAAGGGAAGGTAGTCCACACAGCCTATCTGGACCTTGCAAAGGCATTTGACACAATACCCCACTCGGGCATCATAGATAAGCTATCCAGCTTAAATATAAACCCCTATGTCACAAGATGGGTCACAAACTGGCTCAAAGACAGAACCCACAGAGTGAGAGTTGCTGGAGCCATGTCAGACTCGAAACCGGTCACAAGTGGCATCCCACAGGGTTCTGTCCTGGGACCACTCTTGTTCGGTATATACTTTTCCGAGGTACAGGTAAACGTGGGAGGACTATGGCTCACCAAGTTCGCAGATGACTGCAAACTGGGTGCCATAATCAACTCTCCAGCTGACACAAGCATCCTTCAAAAAGGTCTCACAGAGACAGATAACTGGTGCCAGTGCCATGGTTTAAAGCTAAATGCCAAAAAATGTATAGTCATACCCTTTGGCAAAAACAATGTGCCCACAAATTACCACATAGGTTGAAACTCATTAAGTACAGAGAAAGTTATTAGGGACCTGGGGACCCAAGTTGATATCAATCTCTCCTTTGAAAACCACATTGCCAAAGTGGTTAGAAAGACCTTCTACGTAGCCCACCTCATCACAAAGGGTTTCACATCTAGATCAAGAGAGGTAATCGTGTCCCTTTATTCATCCCTCATCAGGCCCATCATAGAATACAATGCCCCTTTTGGGATGTACCTTACTTGACACCTGCAGCAATTAGAAAGACCCCAAAAGTATCTCACCAAGAGGATCAAGGGTCTCAAACAGATGCCATATGCTGCTCGGTTAAAAAAACTCCAGCTCTACTCAGTTGCATACCGCCTACTTCGAGGCGATCTATGCCTGACATACAAAGCTATGTCAAATCCAGAATTAATGGACATGCTCCACCTCAGTAAATCTAAATCCCTTAGAGCCACATGCTCGAGGGACTTGAACCTCAGCACAGAAATAAATAGAACTTGCTGGAGGGACAGGTTCATAATCCAGAGGCTCCCTTCACTCTGGAATAGAATTCCAGTTCATGTGAGGCAGAGCACCTCACTGAATCTCTTCAAGAAGAGTCTCGATAAGTGGATGGGGGATTGTAGGTTTGTCCCAGGGATTACTCCTGTGTCACTATTAGACAGAGGCACAGTAAACTAAACCTTAAAAAGGGCACAGTATACTCCAATCAAGGGGTGGCGTAAGCCATACAGAATCGGGCTAGGCTTATAATTGCCCCAGGGCAGATAGCCTAGTATGAACCTATGAACCTAATAAACAGAAAAAAAGTCATGCCATGTGCATTACACAGCTTACCAAAACAGTCTGTTGTAATTTGTGTGTATTTTAACTATTATGGATAACTATAAATATTCATACCCCACTTCATTAAACATGGGAGCCTCAATAATAAAATACACAGTTTTCTAATTATTTGTAATTAAGAACTAGTCTGTAAATCTTAATAAAAGGACCTGCTGTGGCAGTACCTTGGGATACATATTTTCTTCTATGTATAATGTCATCTTTTACAAAGGACCAGCTGTATATCTCGAATTTACAGACCTGTATCCATGCATTTATTCCAGTACAGGCCTAATACTGCTGGTATGAGAATGTGTCACTTTTCTATTTGTGCATATGTGACCTAATATCATGTTTATTTCCTGGCCCCAGTCCAGATGCTTAAAGCACTCCATTAACAAACTTTTAAAAATAGAATATAAAACACAAGGTTTGTATATTTAATAAATTAAAACTTTTGTTCTTATTAAACATAAAACAGTTGGTGCAGAGGGTTAAGTGTGTGACCTGTAGTTCCTGAGATACAGGGTTTGATTTCCTAGTCCACATTTGCTTTTTGTGTGACCCTGAGCACATCACATCACATAATTTAGCATTCGTATTAAAGAAAATCATATAAAATGGCATTTTGTTACATACTTTGGAAAGTTCCAGTCACTGGGCTTGGAGCTAAAGTTAAAGTGTTTTTCACAAATGCAAATAAAAAGAACTGAGAGCTACAATAAATCTTAATGCACAGGTACCTGGTTAGCTTTGTAGAGGGTGTATTTGCAAATGCAACTCCAAATTATGAAACTGCCAAGTGTTGCTAAGAACATCATAGCAGAAATATTTTCCATCTTTCGTGCCCACTTAATAGCACGTACCATACTGATAAGAAATGAGACCTAGTATAAAGTGCTGAAGTGTCAAGATACTTAGAAAACACAGAACATTTAGTATTACGTTCAATTAAAAAGCAATGGCATATTTTGCATTTAAATAATTAAAATGCTGGTAGTTCAACCTAGTTTTTCTTAAAAGAATGCTTATAACTTGAAGTATTAAGCTTACCATATTTTCTTGCTTTAATTGTAAACAATGTAAGCACATCTATAGAAAACTAGATGTAATGTATTCATTAACTGGTAAACCTTTTTTTACTGAATTTGTATATTGATTGTAATTGTATGAATATAATATATATTGCCCTGTGCAAGAAATGTGAAGGATTCTATATAGGCAAAACAAATACAAAGTTAAAAGAAAGGATCTGAGACCATATTTCTGAAACACATAGGAAGTTGTCAACAAATGCATTGCATAAACACATGCAGGTCATAGGCAGTGTTCATATGTCTGAATTTGCTGTGTTAGAAGAATTAAACTTGAATGGCAGGAGTACTGATCTATGAGGTAACACTGAAAGGATAGAACATAAATAGATTAATACCTGTAAAGACTTGGCTTGAATGGGATTGTTTGCACATAACCTATTTTAAAACAAAGAAGCTTAAGATAAATCTTGAAAAAGTGTGATATATTTAAAGATAATTGATTTAGCTGGTCTCATCCACTGTTAATGGAATGTGTCACATGACTGTTTTGTATTTAAAATAATGCACTTTTAATAGCAGTTTTCAACACTTGAAAAAGCTGTATTGTAAATGCTTTATATTTGTGTGTTTTTATTCAAATACTCATGTTTTCTTGTTTGTTCTTTTGGTGTTCTGGCTTGATGATGTTATCTGCTTGAGCTACCAGTTTTGGGATGTTCTAAGTATTAAGTTCTACCACAAATTTAAAATGAAGCTTAGTGAGGTAATTATGAAAAGAAAACATTACTATTTTGTAAACAGACCCATAAATAAAATAATGCTTTGTAGTTTCAGTCTGAGCAGAGATTGTATACATATGTTTCTAAATTTGGAGTGTATACTGCCTTATTTTATTAGTAAAAGGCTTTCTTAAAACATCTTACTATAGAAATCGCTTGACCCTTCCTAAATATATATAATGTATAGATAGTCCCCGGGATTCATGAAGCTCAGCGCAAGGCTGGCTTAAGGCCTGTGCCAGCCGTGTGGCGTATATATGGTGTAGTAGCACCATATGCATATTAATGAAGGTGCGCTGCCACGACATCCACGTGCATAGGAAACGTGAACGAGTGCATGGGGCGTTACTAAGCTGCGCCCGGAGGCATGTCAATGTCAGCTGTCGATGAGCAACCTAAACTGCTGAATATTATAGTCTGCCTGCAATAGTAATCGCACCTATCAGTGTCTGTGGGTAATGAAACATATGCAAAGCATGCAAGACAGTTCCCGGCCACACAAAATTGAGAATCAAACAGAAATGCACGCAACACAATATGAGTTTCCATTTATGGAACAAATGATATTTAAAATTATGTGTCTGTAATGTACTGCACTGTAAGTAGTTATACCCAGTGGAAGTGAAGCGCATCATGTCAGCGCGCCACCAATAAATATGTCTAGCCCCATGGGCAGGGTCACCAGCAGTCCCACAGTGATAGTGATAGTACACAGCTGGGCAGTTGTGGCCATATAACAACTGTAAAGAAACCTGACAGTCCATATTGTATACCAAACTCACACAAACATATGAATATTAAAATGTGCTATACACATGAACAGGAACTTAACCGGCACATACACATAGGATGGTATATGCGGAACCGGGACATCCAAACGCAGAACCCATGCATGCAAATGCAATACGCAACATCCCCTGTATAGCACATAACCCGCACCCATGTCCGAATGTCCACCAAATCCAGCTACCAGCCTTGCGCAGCCGTACACCTACACATAGCGAGTATTACCCATATGTAGTAGGAAGTATCGCCCTAGGCAGTGTCAGGATTGCAAATATGTATCCCACATTTGTAAACATCCCATCACAGTTACGTAAATCCAAATGCCCGCGTGTTCATGTTTTGGCAAAATGTGTGCACATCCCACGTGGGATAAGTAACCTGTTGAAACATCAGAGTTGTTTACACGCCACGGTGTCTAGTACTGTACACATCTGTTCAGTTTCTAGACGGACATGCAAAACATACTACGCAGGATGGAACACCTGTCCCCCATGCAGGTCTCCCCACTAGGGTTGCCACTTGTTCAGATGCCCAAGATGGGACATCTTTTGTAGAAATGTGAGAATTTGCAGGATAAAACATACCCCCAGCCAGTGCAAAGGACAGAATTACACTTGTTTGCCAAAATAAAAGTTTATTTCATAGCATTTGAATTGCTTATGCTATTTCATATAATAGTTATGTGTTTCAGATACAAAATAACTGCGTTATGCAACTATTAAAGAAAATAAGAAATATATTTTGTCTTAAAATCACAGGACATTTGGCATGTCTTAGGTTTTGTTGCAGGACACAGCTGTCCAAAGTGGGACTTCCCCTCGCAAACAGGGACAGGTGGTAACCCTACTCCCCACTGAATTATCGACAGTATATATTCAACTCAATCACATACCGACACCACCTCTCAACCTATTACAGCAACAAAATCTGGACAAAGCCTAAAATGATGGGTGGACAAATAGGGACAGAAGTAAATACTGCTCTCACAAACTTCGAAAGTTCACAGAATAATAGTATGTACATTAGCATGAAATGTTGTGAAGGATGTGGGGTAGTCCCCGAGTATTACAGAGGTCCATACATTTTTACAGTAACAAACCTTCACATTTGTTTACTGTACTACTGCATACCTGTAGTTAATTCATAGTTAATTCATGTCCAAAATAATAATCCTCATATGAATGAATACAGGAAATAGTCAAATGTGAATGGGAACACCACTCACCGTGGATTATGTATTGTAACCACTCCCACCCATATTATGTATTGCCAACATTATAAGCTGCTGACAAGTGCCCAAACACCTGTGTCTGCAAACACAGGTAAAATGTTTAAAATGGACAAACTCTGTCCATGTGCTTTGTCTGACATTTGAACACCGTCAGGGCAGTACCGTTCACCAGGCAGACAAGCCTAAACCCAGATCAACACATGAACACCCTGACAATTAAAGACTTGTATGTGTCAGGACTATAAGCCTTGGGGTTCTGAATACCCCTGCAGTGATTAAATATGTAGCTTGGGTCCAGAGCAGTAGGGAATAGGGAATGTGTAATATGTAGTACCGCATTTTTCCCAGCAGGAGAATGGATGCCTGTGTCGTAAGTGAAGCGGTGAGGCATATGTTAATGTAGCTATGTACTATGGGTATGCATATAAATGAGTCAGAACACCAAAAGTATAGTGGTTACAGCATCCGGCCAACATGAATGCAGTACCGGTTCAACTACGACTATAGCACATATAATGTTAAAGTGTAATGAATGCGTCTGTGCTGTACAGACATTTAAATATGTAAAGGTGAACGTGTGTTTCGCATATGTCCGTTAACCGGATTACAGATATTTTACTGGTACTGTCACAAGTAATAAAGTTCACGTAAGCACAAAGATGTAGTAAACATATGTAACCCACAATAAGGATATGCAAGTGCGCCTGCACGTAACCCACAATAAGGAAATGCAAGTGCGCCTGCGCGTGTGTAATCCGCTCACAGCATAGCAAATGAATGCTGTTTTCTACACGTAATGTCTATATATGGATATATACATTTGTGTATAGATATATATCCACAGACTTACACTAAATAAATATATGAAATAAAGAATGTACAGACATATAGATATATATATATATATATATATATATATATATATATATATATATATATATATATATATATATATATATATATATATATATATATATATATACACAAACACATACAACATTAATTGATATATACATAACAAACATATAAACAAATGTCCTCGTAGATATAACACATGTACATAAATAGGTTACATCATAGCTAGTATGGATAGACATACATAGGTTCATAGGTTCATAGGTTCATAGGTTCATACTAGGCTACCTGCCCTAGGGCATTTATAAGCCTAGCCAGAATGTGTTTGGCTTTCAGACATGCAATTAAGGTAAATACACTGCTTCTTTCAAAACTATTGCCCGGAAAGTACCAGTGTGCCAGATCTGCAACTATTCTTTAAATATGGATATAGGTGTCCTTTGCAGGACCCCAAAAATTGTGAATCTATACAGGCACCGTCCTGTAATGATTACTACAAAGAAGTGTCATCCGCAACTACAATATAGCTGTACATGCAACAGTAGCTTATGCAAGTGTAATAACACATGGGTTGACAGAATGTATGACATATGTCCCGATAGGCGGAGAGTGGATAGTGCTTAGAAGTGTCTTCATACTTTATTATCGCTCACATTAAATATGTGTTATGACTACTGTGGAGGGGTGTCAGGTCTGGGAATCATGGGTATGCAATAATGGGCCTAGGTGCCTAGGTGTTGGTTGGCACAGATTTATGAGGTCCGCCCCATGGGAGTGATTAATATTCCTATGTGGGTATAGCAGACGCCTATATCTTCCGAAAATGAAGAACCTATCTACTGGATATTGTGTAAACTATTGGGGGAAGATGTAGGGACTTATATCAGTGTCTTGTAAGTGATTATCATGGACGTACATGCGTACGACTAAGATGGTAACCATACCTCTCAACCCTTCAGAATAAGACATCTGGACAAAGGCATTTTAAAATAAGTACAAATAGGGAATATTTCAAATATTCCTCTTACAAAGTCAGAACATTGATAGAATAATGGATCATTCATTAGTATGAATGTTTTGAGTGTTATTAATTATAAACCACTAATGTCTGTTATTATTGTCCAACCCCACAGTCTCTAATGACTTGCCACTAAATTACCAGAAAGGCACAATATTATTAAAAAAGGAACAGAATTATAAGTCTAAGTTTGGGACATTTACCCAAAATGTGTACAGTTGAGAGGTATGAAGGTAACCCTGACCTAAATAAATGTGCAGAACTGGTGAGATTAGGCAGACAGGTGTGAAGAAAGACGTGATGACAAATGACAAAACATGTATAAGTCAAAAGCATGTACCTCGATAAATGTGATTAATACTTATGCCCTGTGATAGTCAATGTGGAAGGTTAATAGAAACAACATAAATGTGCCCCTCAGGGTGTTATGCAGTGTCCCCAATACAGTGTTCAGTCTCCCACACTCGCATGTGAGTTCTGCCACTGACGGAAAGCGCAAATACCTGCGAACACATAAGGTAGATGACAGCAGAATATGTTTTGATTAGCACCTGTTGGCTTTTGTGAGGAACACAACACTCTGGGCAGGTGTGTCCTACTAAAGGAATGCAAAGGCATCTGGCCTGTGATTTCTTCATATATTGTGTGTAGTGGTGTAATAAAATGACATATCTTGTATCAGAAACAGATACATGTTATAGGAAACAGTATTATCGACTATACCACTACAAGACAAATCTGAAGGTATGAAAAGCTCTGAAGTAGCCATTTTAGTACTGACCGCAGGTATGTGTTGACTTGTCAAATGTCACAGCTGTACATATAGTTCCTATAGGGCTGTCAACTCTACAAATGATGAAAGTGGGAGCTGCTCTGTAGAAATGACAGATGTAGCAGGTCAAAACATACCTACAGCCATGCTTACTCCACAAATAGACATATTAGCACACAACAAAGCTTAGGCCAGGATTCACGAAGCCTTAGCTGGTGTGTACGAGTAGAGTAAGAGTAGAGCAAGGCAAGATGTCTGCCGAGCTATTCAGCAATATCTTGATATCCTGTAGGGGCGTGAAACACAGCCCCTAAAACGAACGTTGCACGGACAATGTTAGGATATGCAAATTACCCCATTTGTAGGTGAAAGCTATGCAAATGATGTAAAATTTGCGATACATGAAACAGTAAGCTGTCTGCGCAGGAGTAGAGTTATGTGCAGAAATGTACACGGATGTTAACCGAGTAACGTTCTGCAAGTAGCTAAACGGAGCAATGTCATCTGCAAATAAAGGATGGATTTAGTTGAAGAAGCATGCCAATGGCCAAATATAAGGCCAGTGGCATGTTTTTCCATTGGAAATTAATAAAACTCTAGTTGTCCTCCCCCGATCTCCGGTGTTTAAGCATAGCGCAGTGGCGCGAATACACACTGCACGTACAAAACAAGACAAATATGTAAAATATGCATACAAATTGTAATGTCAGTTAAAAGTTAGTTCGCCATGCAGGTGAATGGCAAGCTGAAGACAACATGGCTACTGAGTAGTGGTTGCTATGTGTGGAAGCGCACTCTCAGAGATGTAACCAAGCATTAGTAGGCAATCCTATGCAATTGAGGCTGAAGATAGTGAAGTACAATTTGTCATGCCATATGGGCCAAACCTCTACAGTGTAAGAGTAGGCTAAGGGGACTATCAGCGTAGAAGATAGGTGACATCATGAGTGTGTATGTATAAAACACTGTAATTTTATTGGAGCAGTGTGTCACATGTTTGCTGTCAGTGACTCATCAGTGGAAGAGGCGTGTTATGATTTATCCTAGGTAAAGTCAGGAAACTGACAGTGTACGCCATGGATATCACTGAAGTTTCTTGCAAACCTGCTGAAGTGTGTTTGCGCTCGTGCGCGCCTGTAAGCCCGAGTAAGCATGTGTGCACGCGTGTCAGCCCGTGTGCGCGCGTTGAAGAATGAGTAAGCTAGTGTAAGATTGTTGAAGCCCGTGTAATGTCGTGTAAGCCAGTGTAAGTGTTTGTACGCATGTATAAGCCTGTGTGCGTGCCTGGAAGCGGATGTGCACTTCACTGTGCTCCTATGCGCGGCGCCGCTCACTGTGGACACAGACAGTGAAAAGGAAGGTAAACAAATAGCAGTAAGTTAATCAAGGAGAACTACCACATCTAGCAGGTGAAAACAATCAGACTGAGTATATTACACAGCCAGTACAGTAGGCCAGCACAGCACAGCACGTACAACTCTACAAACAGCATTCCACTATGTTTTCTCAGACACACTGCAACACTGTAGTATACTAAGAGAAGTGAAAACTGTAAAAGCTTAACTGAGACAACATAATGTTAGGGGCTGCCATTGCTATTATACGTCAACATATGCAACATGTGGAGGGTTGTGCCAATGTGAATGCTGCTCAGCAACACACAGTGAGTAGACGGAGAAGAGTGTGCAGGCACAGGGTAACCTACCAGGGGCTGCATGAGCTGGAGACAGTAGAGCACTATAGAGTGGACAGAGACCTCCTGCAGAAGATTGTGGAGCTGTGCAGGCCATGTCTCACACACAGAACCAACAGAGGGAAACCTGTCCCAGTGGAAACTAAGGTATGTGTTGCCCTAAGGATACCAGCATCAGGTACCTTCCAGAGATCAACTGGTGATATGATGTGGATTTCACAAACATCAGCATCCAGGGTACAGCACCAGTTCATGAATGCCATGTCAGCACATGTCAGTGATCATGTATATATCCCCAATTCCCGTGAAGTATTGGGCAGCAATATGTGTCTTTTCCACACACTAGTGGAATACCCTGAGTACTGTGTGCAATACACTGCACGCACATATGCATCAAAGCAACAGCCAGTGAATGTGGTAGGGCCTACATCATCCACAAGGGCTTCCCCTCCATGAAGTGGTGGTTTGTGTTATGGCCAGCCCATAATACTGAATGTGTGTGCTGGATGCCCTGGAAGTGGCAATGCGTCCTATATGTGGCATCTGATGCAGCTGTACAAAACATATGGCAATGGGGACAACCCTCATGGTCACCTAGTGGGGGATGCTTGATGTGCAGTTCAACTGTGGCTGATGACACACATCAGAAATGCACACACACATGAACAGGAATGCCATAATGAGGCACACACACAAACAGAAACTTTAATCTAGCATGTGTTTGTGTCGCTCAAGTCACAGTTCTGGTGCCTGGACACATCTGGTGGAGCATTAAAGCACTTGTCAACTACATGTACCAGAATTGTCTGTGGCCTAGGTCATCTGTGTCACACACACACACACACACACACACACACACACACACACACACACACACACACACATGACAGTTTATATACATAGGGTGAGTGACTGTTCATGTATGTGATTACTGCAGAACAGTTCAAACACAGCAAAGTCTGTCAATAATGGACATTCATCATAGTTGTACAACCACCTTGGAGGATATGCATGCAGAATTCTCATTGCTTATGTGATACAGTGATGTACTACAAAATACCATTGTAACTGCAAATATCAAATGACAAATGACATAGCACTTGTCTATATGTACACATTGTTACCCATTATACATATTGGAGTGTAATACCTATGTGTTACTGTTGGTATAGTATGTGTAGTAAATGTGGATAACTAACTCTTTTTAGCCTTATAGGTTTACAGCATGGGTTGGATAACACATATCTGTCTGAATGATACCCTTGTGTAGAATAACTGTGTCATGTGCAGAATGCATTGTAGGCCACAGTATGAATTCCCAGATGTGGACAGGAATATCCCTATTGTCTTTGCTTGTAACTAACATGGCTATATGTCAAACAGTAATGGTCCCAGCAATGTGTGGCGGTCAATACCAGTGCGTACTGGTATAGTATAGTACATGTAGGATCCACATGCTACTGTGTGTCCTACATGTGTGGGTCAGTTGTGAAGATATCATATAACAATTGGTTATTCAGACTGTTGAGGTCATGTCTACTACCATAATGCAAAACAATCACAGATAGTAACAGTATCACCCACAGCACTGTGTAAAACCATAGCAATCACACATGTG
>NC_056728.1:172733856-172753856 GCF_019279795.1 Protopterus annectens | reverse complement strand
TCCCAAAGTAGACGTAGACAAACACACGGCAGTGCTGTGATCGGGGCAACTATCTACGGAGCACTACAATACTACATAGATATGGAACGCGAAACAGACAGTACACCCTTCGAGACAGCAACCACTGTGTTCAATGTAGGCATCCATCGCGACATTGAAAATGGACATCTGTTGCCAGGATGACCACCATGGCTATACAGGATGTCAATGGCCATGCCCACACACTTAGTATCACACGTCTGCTTGGAATGCATTGTGTGTCCATCTACACAACAGTGTACTGGGCATGCTCACACACTTATCAGTTGCAAAGGGCCGTCTGGCATGCACACGGATTCTAATCATGGAAGTGCGCAGTTTGGAATGTACTGTGTGTCCATCTACACAATGGCGTACTGGGCATGCTCACACACTTAGCAGTTGCAAAGGGCCGTCTGGCATGCACACGGATTCTAATCATGGAAGTGCAAGTTTGGAATGTACTGTGTGTCCATCTACACAATGGTGTACTGGGTATGCTCACACACTTAGCAGTTGCAAAGGCCGTCTTGCATGCACATGGATTCTAAACACAGAAGGGCACAGTATGGTATTACTGTCCCCACGTACATGAAGGCCACTCACATGTATTGACTAGTACACACTCAGGAGCTATCACAGTTCCCTCAGGTGTAGATCACAGAGGTACACACCACAATCTACAATGTAGCCGTCACACATCACCATGTCATTGGACCAGCAATACACAGCCATACATTAACACAACACCGTGTGACTCATGACCAGTGGACTGTACATAGGTCTACAGCAACTGTGCAGACTACACATGTACCGACAGGGTTCCATCATGTGTTATGCATTGCAATGATACCACTGTACATAACCATGTCGAATCTACACATATCAGGGGCCCTGGATCTTACACAGCTGTGACATATGACTGTCGCTCTACACCAACGAACACACTTGTTTGGCTATGTCATACATGTAATTGCAGTGAATATGTGCATGGACCAAACACACAACACATATGTACATAGCATAGTTTTTGCTGTCCTCTGTGCAGACAAGTGGCTACAGCAATCATACGCACACAAATGGAAGGTGGGTCCATGGCTGTTGAATGAGGTAGCAATGTTGACCGAGGACACATTCCCTCTGTACTAGTTACCCATGACACCCATCATATCATACAACAGTTCATGTGTTATGTATGTCAACACACATGTCCACCAATTGCAATACATACAAACATGGCTACATGACAGGCATGTAGGACCAACACACATGTACAATCTGTAGTGTGCATGCAGCTACCATGCATAAACAGTAGCTGATGTAAGTAACTCATCTGTGCCTAACTACAACATGCAGCTGCAATGCAGCCCCATCATTGACACTTGTATTTGGTGACATACTGACAGTACGGTAGGATGTACAGCAGGTATGGATGAATGTGTGTACATAAAGTGGTGATGCACCTGTGTAGATGGATGTTTGCCAGGGACAGCTCACAGGTGTGTCACATGCCATCCAACCATGACATGTGCAAACAGTACGCTATGTTACCGTTACTTGACGGTGGAGACATAACACCTACACAGCGGTCAGGTGTTACTGACAGTACATCACTTGAAACCTGTAACACTTACATCCTCCCGTGTGCATATAGCAGCACAATTGCCGAAGGTAGCGTTGGTACACATAATGTGGCCAATACTGCTGCATGTCTGTCAGATGTATCATCATATAGCAGGTGTATCATTCACAGTACTGCCATGTGTGTTTGCTTGTGTGACCATATATGCCACATATGGTGTGGAATACAACCCAATTGTCATACACCCCTGTACACTGTTGTAGAGATCTGTACATACTGCAGTGTGGAAAGCATGATGTAGGCAGGTGTGGTGTGTGTATCACACATATCAGCTATCCAAATGTGTATGACATTTGTGGTCTCAACAGTGTGTGTGTGCGTATGTAGGTATGTATGGCTGTCTGGTGCATGGAGTGAGGGTGTATGCTACCATACAGAACACACAGGATCCCTAACCCCTCATGGTGATGCAGTCCACTACCCTGTTGATGTCATCAGTCTCAGCCGCACTGGCTACCTGTACATGTTCTTTCTCTGTGTCACATTGTGTGGGTGCAGAGTACTGTGAGGGTGATGACCACATAGGCAAGGGTCCTCACCTCAACACTATGGGGTGTGTGTTAAAGTGTTGTTGACCCCATTAGTGTGAGCATGTTCCTGTAATGTGACAGGGTATTACTGCTACGCAGTGAGGCCTCATGCTTTCAAGTGGTCTCTAACATTATCATTGGCCAGACCACTGTGTACAACCACTGCACCATGTCAACATACCTGTGATGTGACCTGGTATGGATGTCACGTCTCTAGCCACTGTAGCCTATTAAACTGCCCACATGCTTCTGGATCAGTATATGTGTGGACATTTGTGGTATGTTAGACTTTCAGACAGTCAGGCTGAGGCTACGTTTAGCATGCTGATATTGCCATATGTGCCTGTGAGTACTCCACAGTTACACATGGGAGACTGCAAACAATGCTACCTGTAGGCACATGCAAGTAGACCATAAGGAGGGAACCAGGGCATCATTACCAACATACTGTTACTGTTGTTACCATGACACATAATGTGAACATATAACAATGCATGCTAAACCTGTACTACATGGTATGTCTGGTGCATGTCAACAGTACACAACTAATGTAATATACACGTCTCTCACTATTCTCACGCAACTATTGTGATATACACTTCTCTCACTATTCTTACACAACTAATGTAAATTACACTTCTCACTATTCTGTTCACCCTGTGCATCAGACCATTTGAGCATGTCCCTGCACCGATGGTGTGGATAACAGGGATGTGGCACAGGCTTCATCATATGCACAGGGTGATAATGTTTGCCAGGGGCATGGGCTGCACCAATGGATGACATCATGTGTGTGGGTAAAGGCCAGTGATATGATTGGACATGTCTGTTCAGTATGCATGTGGTTGTTGTTGTGCCCTACATATGTCTTTGCTGTGTGCGTGTATGTGTGCACACAGTTCTGCCTTTTGTGAGGCCTACACGGGGTATTATTGACAGCTCCAGATTGTACAGGCCAGGTTGTACAGCTCACTGTGTGCGGCCACGGCCACGTGACCTGTGCCTGCCAGGGTTTGCACGGGCACTACGAGGTGGAGGTACAGATTGGCTACTGTCCGACGACACTTGTCCACTGGAACCATGTCCCCACTGGGAACGTCCAGGGCCACATCCACGTGGCCTGCTGTGTCCTGGTGTGGACAGCGCAGCACCAGCTGCACTGCTACTGCTACCGGCACTATGGGAGCGGGCATGTGAGGTGGCACGCTCACGTTGACCTGCACTAGGTGGTGTGGCTGGCCTACGTCCACGTGGCCTTCATCTCACTCCTACCAGATGTTCCAGCACAGACAGCTCACGCTCGTGGATTGCCATGCCATGGTCAAGGATTCCAACCATGTCACCCAATCGCCTGTCAAGAACATTAGCAATTTGCTGTTGAGCATTTGCCAATGCCTGGATGTTGTCATTTAGGGTACGGATAGCAGCCCTCTGCAGCCTCTGCCCTTCACTGGTCTGCCGTACAGCTCATGCCTGTGCCGCTATTACAGTCTGGAACATGCGTCTGGTGATATCAGCCGCTGCGCTCTGTCCTGCAAGTGTATGTCTGCCAGAGGTCCTCCTATGAGCAGCACCAGCCACATGCCTGTGTGGCACATCTGCAGTCATTACACTGACATCATGGTGTGTAGACACACCTTCTGTAGCCACCACACATTCCTGTTCCATGCTAACAGACGCTGACTGTCCTTCCTCTATGGCCACTGGTGATGCGGTATGTGTTGGCAGCAGAACTGTGTGTGGGGAAGATGTGGACGTAGCTGGGATGGCAACCTTTGGCACAGATTCAGCCCCTGACAACCCTGCCTGTACCTCATGCATATGTTCATCACTGCTAGTATCTGTGGGGACACTAACATCAGATGGACCGCAGGAGGGTAACGCACCTACATCACCTGTGAATGCAAAGAAAGACTCCAAATTACAATAGACACAGACACACACATACACAGACACACAGACACACACACACACACACACACACACACACACACACACACACACACACACACACACACACACAGACACACAGACACACACACACACAGACACACACACACACACACACACACACACACACACACACACACACACACACACACACACACACACACACACACACAGACACACCATGCATGTGATTTGACAGATGGCATGCAGCATGCCTGTGGTACAGCAGAGGGCATGCAGCTCAGACATTAATAGTGTTAGTAAGCATACCTCCCTGGGGTACACACTACAGCAAGCAGGTGTCATATCAGTAGCCATGCAGTTCACACAATCATGGTAGTATGCATGCATCCCTGTGATACACCATGTGGACCAGAACAGGATAACAGTACACATGGCTGATGTGACCTTGACATGTACTCTGCTGACGTGTGCATTAACATGCATACATGTCTGACACAATGGTGTCCTGACACATGTACAGCATCGTAATGGGCATCACATTGTGGTGTTGTCTGTATGCCCTACAGATAGAATTCATGTTTAGCAAATGTGCATGAGCATGGAAGGGTAGTGTGAGCTGTCTACATTGCTATACAGTGTGAAGTACAGACACTGTGCCATTGCATGGCATCTTGAGGCATCTATATTGCTGTACAATGCATAATATGCACACATTGCATAGCCATAACTGCATGCATACCCATGACATAACGGTGGATTGTGACCCACGATGCTGAGGTGTATACACACCAAACCATGCTGTGTCAAGTGACAGGTCACTGGAGGCCTACAGCTTGCACCCCTGCACAACAACTACAGGGTCTTAGCTGCCTGGCAACCATGTCCACACATAGTGGACATGTCAATTCACCATTTCCCACATGACATTGATGTACCACACACACGAGGTGCACAGCTAACTGTGATGTCCTACAGCAGCAAGGGAAATGTACAGTATCTGTGGCCTGATGTGGTGTCAATGTCTGTCGAAGCTGTACAGGTGACTACTGTCATGCTATGACACAGTCGTGATGTTCAACAGATCTTATATGGTAGACAACAGTGACACCTCCACTAGCTGTACACAGGCGTTTAGGATGTCCAGTGTACCACATCAACTGTATAATCAGTCAACTAAGGCTATAATTGGACCATGTGTGGACAATGTGCAACAGGGTGTGTACACATCACATCTACTGTGTGGCTACTTGTCTCTGGCCATCCCCCATGGCCATGTGAGCACATGTGTTGACCAAATGTGTGTGATAGCCATCTGACATGTCTGTGTTGTCCCATATGACATACACCCATAGATGTCAGATAAGTCACCATCCACAGGGCTATGCAGACAATGGGTTGTATGTTTGGTATGTGGGGTATGGGTCATGGGATAGTGTGACGATATTGCAGCCAGAACACTACATGTCTGGGACATGTCAGATGGCACATCACAATGTGTGCACCCAATGCAGGGGCATATAAGACAATGGTGACACCTGTGGGCTGCCCATATCACAGCTCACTGTGTGGTACTGTTTGCGTACCACACATGTTGTTCCAATGCATACTACATATGCCTCCATTGTAGAACACCTCCACTGTTGTATGCACAGCTGACCACACATGTAGCAATGACAACTACTGTGGTTTCAAGTCGGTGTATCATTTAATTTGTATATATTGCACATGGGTGGCCTGTGTGAATGATGGGTGATGCAACCTGTATATCATGACTGGAACAAACATCAAGCGTGCAATTGTTAACTGGCCACATGGCAAATAGATATATGCTTTAACATGCCTGATACTGATGACAGTCTTACCTGCAACTGACTTGTGTCTGTGCAGCACGCCAGACGTACCTGTATAGGGGTGACACAGCAGTATGAACATTATCCCTGACTGTCTGACAGCCACAGGGTGCACTGTGCATGTTAACACATTTGCCTGTATAATAGCATATAGTATGCACATGTGTGCATACACAGGGTAGCATACTGTAGTATACAGCATGTGTGTCCACATACCTTGCATATGTTGTTACTTTACATAATGTACAGTGACACATGCAACTAAATGGGATATAATAGCCATATGTGCAGTACTGACTTACCAGGCAACTCCAGGCTCATTGGTTGGGAGACACCCACCTCCATGATGGCAGCTAGTGTGTGTGGATGCTGTTCTGAGGGTGTCCCCAGACTGGTCAGTAGCTCCTTGGTGTGTGTGAGTGGCGGCTGGGTTGGTGGCCCACCACCTGTTCCACCTTGTTCCCTGGCGATTGCAGTGGCATGCTGTTTTGCATGTCGTATGAAGTCTGTGCAGTGTCTGCGCACCTGCTGGTAGGTGCGGTTATGGCCTCCCACATTGTTCACCCTCCTGCGTTGATCCTGCCACAGGTCATCCCGCTGCTGGGCATGCTGTGGCACATGGCTGAGCAACACCTCGTAGTTCTCATGGAGGTACAGAATGAGGACATCATCCTCCTGGTGGCTGTACGCTGGAAGGCATGTACGAGGCATTATCTGTAAGACATAATGATGGTGACAGGTCACAGTTTCAGAGATGTACAGAGATACTGCTGCACATACATTTCTATGACATCTAGTACATCTGCACTTTAATCTTTGCAAATCATCATGACACTGACACGACTGACGTGTTTGTGCCACACACATGTAACACCCGTTATGCATTGGATATCATCACCATATATCTGTGTCACCTCATTACAGTGTTCATACTCCATGTGAATGCTGTCTTGATGTGGGCATGTCTATTTGCCTGCACTGGTGTTCTTACCTATCTGCACATGCGTGGATGTGTCCAAGGTACTGCTGTTGACCTTGATGCTGTGTATATGTCACATATCAACACAGACACAGCCTTAATGGACTTGAGCAGTGACAATGCACACATATGCATGGACACGTGTACATGTATGTGTTTTGCCATATACATCTACACAACAATGTACAGCTGTTCAACATCCTGCCATGGATCGCCTGTGTTACACATGTGATAGACATGGGACAATGGCTAGTCAGACGTCATTCGCAGGGATGGTTATCAACCATAGCATGTATGGGCAAGGTTTCCCAGCTGTAACAGACAGCCAGTATGCCACCGCGAGGTGCACAGTGCCACATTACTGATCCGGACAGTTAATACTACATCTACCATGCGGCCATCACACCATGTATGACTGGGATGACATGTGCAGCTTTGATGGACAGGGCTGCATGGTTTAGCAGGAATATGTCACATGTATGGCACAGGGATCTGTCCAGCATGTGGCGATTAGGACATTGGCTGTCCATGACGTATGTCTTACAGATCAGGATTTGGACATGTAGCATGTCTATCATCATGGTGTAGCAAATATCTTTATGCAAGGTAGACAGCATGCTGCGTAGTGGAGATGAGGATTGTGAAGGCTGGTATCGCCCACCCACACATGGCCATTACCCCTTAAAGGTGATATGTGATCCAATATTGGTCACCCCAGTGCTGTATATGCCTGTCCAATGATCTCCATGCTCATGGATGGCACCCTGTCATGACATGGGTACCTCGTATGACTACCCAAGGGGCCTGGAGATGTCAACAAGGCAGGGATGTGTACTGCACAGCACCATCCCTTACACAATGTCCATAATGTTGACCACAGCCTAGGTGGTAGTTAATGGGTACAGGGACATTCACCTAGCGGTGACAATGCTGATATCATCCATCAGCACATATGTCACACACCTCACCCACACAGCCCATTCTGTATGTTGTTCACAACACTGACACAGCTATTCCTCATAGGTCATGGCCATTCACATCCTTACATACACAGATGCCTAACATTTGTCTGTGTTGTATGGGCTACAATGAGGGTGGAGTACAACACATTAACCCTGTTCTACTGTAGCTGGCACTGGTGTGATATGCACATGTCACTCTGGCACCTTTTGTAGTTGTGAGTCTGTCAATGGGCCACTGGTAGAACACTCCTGTGACATACAAAGGTATTTGTAATCAAACATCCGTACTGTCTTGTATATCTGTACTGCTAACATCTACAGTGATAATGGTTCATGGACATGCACACCATGCTCAGCAGGGTTATAGTGCGGTGCCACCCATTATGACTGGCGTCACCACTTGTGGGTTGATATTATCCAACACCCTATCTGTATTGTATGGTCATGCTAGGCACTTGTTCAGAACTTGTGCATGTCATGAGCTACTGATTAATATAGTACCCATTCAACACCATTTCCCACAAGTACACTGGCTGTCCTAGAATTTCCAGCTTGCTTATGGTACTACAGCTGTTGTACACACGTAACGCACATATCCTGTGAGACATGGTTGTATATACAGGCATGTCCAACTGTCACGTACCAGTGCTATTGCCTGTCTATATGATGGCTATGTCGTACATGTGGCAATAGAGCAATTGTCTCATGTACACATTCAATGCTCACCTCCCAACATACGACACTACAGCCTGTGGGGGATGCACTTATGCAGCCCTGCTGGGGGTAATGCTGTCACCAACCCTGGCTGCACCTGACAGTCATGTGGGGATGTATCACATTCACAACACACCCCACTCATCACATAGTCTCACATGATCTCCACCACAGGCCACACATATGAGGACAACTTGTGCAGTACCTCTCCATACTCTGTGTAGGCACCAGAGGCAGCCCTCATCATGGAACACAACATCACCAACTTATAGCCCACAGACTCATGTGTGCCCATCACATACAGTCAATAGGGTGTTATAACATACACAACACACCAGTCATAGGTGAGTCTGTAGGCGGTCACACTGCAGCTCCACACAGCAGGCTACACAAGGTGATAGTCGCTTACATCTTGCTGTCGGGTAACTGGTTCTGCAACATAATCTATGCACCCATGCCACACCTCACCAGGTATGATGTGACTGTCATTCTCCATGTTAGTGTGACTGCCCTGAGATGCCACTTCACAGACTACATGTGCAGGGACATGCAATAGCTCACCAGTGTTGTAGCCCTGAAGGTGTGGGCCTAGCCCTGGGGAGCATTATGCATTCATCTGGACCTGATACCACTGTACAATGACTGACTGTGTCACTTCAACAGTTGCCTATGCTTCTGCTGTCATTCCACAGGCATCTGGTATCTGTCCGCTTTGACTGACCTGATCAAACACAATGCTTTGGCACAGATGACCTGCACCTGTCAGCCCTGGGAGTACAGATCACATGTAAGGCTCGTGCTGCTTCTATACTGCCTGTCTTGCACAGTTTCCAATAACAGTTACCGGCAAAACGGGAACTGGCAAGCAGGACATGGGGTTATGTGACACATTGCTTGCATCTTCCTCTGTGACACACGCAGGCAAGGCACACCTTATAATGCACCACTCCAATATCTCTGCAGTGACTGGGACCTGCCTCTAGGCTCTGCAGAGCACACCTGCAATGACAGGTTATAGACAGACCATACCTTTGAGGCACATACCTGGACTGGCACACCCACAGCTGAGGTGTTCCCATATTCCACTATGTTGTACACACATCCTGGTTAGTTACTTAGCACAATGCATCGGAGGTGCTCCATGTGCAACTAACTGTGTCCGGAACCGCTATACACATTGTTACAACCTACAGATTCAACAACATACCCCACGGTTACCGGACCTCATTTGTTGGTGTACTGGACAGTAGGGCTCAGACAGCTACTACTGATGTGTGACTGACACTACCCCACACTTAACTGGGATAGCCACTCATGTACCGACACATACATGAGTCATAACCTCCACTCGGCTGGATCAACCCATACACACCACCTCCAAGACCAACATTAACCTTGACATGAACACTACCAACATGTGACTGGTGTTCCACACCTGGGGTTATCCCCTCATTGGTGGATTCCAAACATATGCTAATCAACCTTGTTAGCCACATCCCGGCACCACACCCTTCACAGCATACACAGTACATGAGTACTACAACACCTACTACAGATGTCTTATGACAGCGTTTGTTAACTTCATGACACCCGTGCAGATGGACACTGCACTTACAAATGCTGAAACATACCCCAGTGCACTTCATTAGCACGTACACGACTGCATGGATCATGCTATTCCACACAGAGCCATGATGGTACACACCAAATAACAGACGCCACTCTGGTGGTCACGTTCCATGGACATAATGTACAACAATAGGTGGAGGCTGTTGCACAGAGGTCACACCTATACAGTACTAACCTGCACTCTATATGTCCTGGGACACTGGCCCCATGTCACCTTCCAAAGTCCCAGGCTGTGATGTCCACAAACCTCTGAACGACATGTCTCCCCACTAGGCCACCATATTCAGTAATAGCCTTGTATCAGACATTGTGGCCCCTGAATGGCACACAACAACATTTATCACACTCCACACAGGTGGCACCACAATGCACGAGTGGGACTATAGTCCTACACACCTGACTGGACTGTTCTGCACGGCTATGGGGCACATCATCAAGGACGTCATTCACAGAGACATTGTTGGGCTCCGGTCCTTTGATGCCACCGGGTTGGACTTGTTAGGGCCAGAGCATGGCCCCTACACCTGGTGGACTCCTTTCATACAGTTACCAGGGTAGTTGATGATGGTACGGGAGTCCACACATCCTACATTGTCCTCTCATTGCCTTTCAGCACCGTTCTCCATTCTGGTATTGACAACATACATATCCACCTGCACATCGTACCCTATGTCTCAGGATATTATGCAACGTTGCTCATGGACAGGACACACACAATGAGGGTAGCATACCATACTACCTACTGCATTTACATTTGCCATACCACAGTCCTCAGTCATTGGGCCCCTCATGTTCAGTATATGCTTCCCTGAGGTACAGGCTAGCACAGAGGGACTTTCCCTGCCTAGCTTTACAAATCCCTGCATACAAAGCACCATGATTGATCCACCAGCTGATACTGACTCCATCCATATGGGTGTCACTGTGACAGATACCTGAAATGAATATCATGGCCTCAAGCTGCATGACACAAGGTGCATGAACATCACCTTTGCATTACACCATTCACCCACTGACTATCACATAGGTGGTAGTCCCCTACATACATGTCACATTGTGCATGTTTGTAGTACACACGTATGTCGCACCCACTCCTGTGGTTACCGTATTGCCACTGTGGCATGGATATCCTTCTATGTGGCCACACTTATCTGTACTGGGTGTGTAGCTGGTACATAGGCACCGATTGTACCTCTGAACTCAAGACATCTAGACACATTCAAAGGTACACCACCCCATTTAGGGTGTACCTTACACAACATCTACAGCTTTACATACCACACCATTAACACGCCATGACGTTTATTGAGCTCCGACAGGTAAAGTATGTGGCTGAACTATGGACACCACGTCTGTACACATTTGCATACTACATACTCAGGGGTGACCTCTGCTGAACAGACAGGGCCCATGTCCACAACAATATTAATGGATATACTCCACATACACGACATAAGAAAAAGCCACTGTGAGCAACATGCTTATGGATATGTGCACACACGCAACAATGAGTGGGATGTGCTTGAGGGTTACATTCCCAAACCGGTCACTCACCATGCTTTGGAACATGAGTCCTATGTACACCATGCAGGGACACTTAGTAGCACTGTTCATGTGATACCTCCCTTGGTGGTTGGGAGACACATGTACACCAGGGATCACTGCAGTGGCTGTACTGTGCAGAGGTGCAGGTAACACATGGCTCTGCTGTTCACAGGACACTACCCTAGAGAGGTGCCACTGGTGTGAACACTGTAGGTGTGCTTACACATAGACTTGCCAGACTGCATAGTACCCCACTATGAACCTGTGAAGCTATTACATGTCCTGTGTGCATGGTTACTTGGTAGCCCTTCCATTTAGATTAGCTATCATGTTATTGCAATGTCCCGTGCCTACAAGCCATATGTATCCTGTTATTGTACATGCCAATAGACGATACCTTTGGTATGCATGATATGCCTGTTATGCTGTGTAGAATATCTGACATATCTACCTACAATACTATACATTACACATATTTCACATAGTATCCCATAATGTACAGCATACTTGCACAGCGGGACCACCTTAGACATGTCATTGTCATTATATGCCCATACACATGCCTACTGTGACAGTATATCAACATATACTATCCCCTGCTATGGCACATACTTGTTGGACATACCCTACCACTGACGGCAGGTTGTATGGAAATGTTCTGTTTAAAGCCCTCATGTGGCATCCCTTGTGGTGTCTGTGATGTATACCTTGTGGCCCACTGCTGGACATACAGTTTCTACATGCGTTAGTATGCTCAGCAAGACATCACTACATAAATACCTTTTCCCACTTTATGCATTGCGGACACTTTTAATTAATGCAAACCAGGCTATACATACAGTAAATAATTAATAAAAAACATGCTATACATAAACTTACATACCAAGTGTTCTACATACCTTGTTATCATTACAAACTTTCGTCTCTATCTCTCTCACACTGCTTACACGGGTATTTTGTATGAGCATATGGTTTGAATGTCTGGCAAGTCTTCCTTATATACGTCAATACCTGTAACATGTGGTTTCCTGCCACCTATTGGTGTTTCTGAGTGACTAATTACTTGCATATCACCTTTGCAGCTACTCCATTCAACAATTATGCGGCAACAGTGGGGTATAATTGACTTCTCCACTTGGGCGTTGCCCATTTTCCCTACCTTCGGGGAGACGGCCTGTATTGCGTTTTGTTATGTGTAATTGCAACTTCTATGCATAGAGACAAGTATACTTTGGATTCATGTCCCCCGTGGATTGTGTGTCACAGCTAGAGTATGTGGTTCAACATGTGGGTGTACTTGTCATCCCAATGTCTGTTAACGGACTATTGCAAACAAAACCTGTAACATCGCTGTTTGTTCCATTATACAATGGCTGCAATTTTGCATGGCACCTTTAATTGTGTCTCTCACAAGGTATGTTGACAGTTCTGCAGTTGTAATTGACTGACTGGATGTTTGTACTGTTATTACAATCTGTATTGCTATAGTTTCTAGTGTGGGGGATGTCGGTGGGTGTACGTAGCATATACAGGTTTGTGGGGCTTGCATTTCTACATATTCCATATATATGTGTGTGGGCTCCATCCCTAATTAAAGAGCTATCAGTTAGTAGACTTATGTTACGGGATTGTACATTGGGCCATTGTTAATTGGTTTCTATATAGTATGCAGGTGAGGTTGATACTTCCATACCTCCGGAATTGCAGCGATATGTAAAGGGATATGTCTACATGACAGCTATCCCGTGTATTTCTGTCCCAGATATTTGTAGTCATTGCGGTTGTGTTGGTAACAGAACAACTTTGCCATGGGTTGCCACCTTTTCATATGGCCATTGTTGGACACTTCCGGAATACACAGCGGTGTTTACAGGCCAACACATAGCAACAGTCAGTACACAGGATAGCACATACTTTTATCCTCAATACATACCTATTGTTGTTGGACTTTGGCTACTTATCATATTGCATGTAACATTCACGTTTCTTACATACAGGCATAACTATTTAATGCAACTATTACATTATATATGGGACATATTAATGTCCTATGATCTTGGACATTTGCCCTTTGTAATGTTTTATGTCAGGACACAATTGCCAAGGTGGTGACCGTATGCCTATGGCTAGCTATACCCACACCTACCATAATGATCTACCTCCGAGTTGGCACTAGCAGACACATGATGCGAACACACACACACACACACACACACACACACATTACAGTCACACGGGGATGCACATGGCACCCTCAACACACACATACACAGACTACCGCACTCACAAACACAGTTGAACACAGTACCTACGTGGACCGCAACACCGACAGCGGTAACTAATTATCCATTCATATCATCATACTATTACTCGCGGTTGTTCTGTTCTCTTTCGGTCTTTCAGCCTCGTGGTTACGCATGTCAGTATGTTACACATTCCATAGTTGGTGGTATCCTAATTATTTGTACCTCCAAGGTGTTATGAATGTCATTGACCTATCTATATATATTTGCAGATATCGCTGAATCCGTATATATCAACATATATCACTATATTACCCTTTCTATCTGTATTATATATATGTATATATGTGTACATATATACATATACATATATATATATATATATATATATATATATATATATATATATATATATATATATATCTGACGGGGAAAGTGACAGGCAATCTACACCTTTCATTGTGTACTTGTTGGTGTATACTGTTTCCTGGACTCCACACGTTTGTGTCTGTACCTGTCAAATTACACACCTGCCATAGATTAGGGTTGACAGCTGTCCCACTCTGTGAGGGACAGTCACTCTTTGGGCAGTTGTGTCCTGCAAAATATTTGTAAACATGGCAAATGTCCTGTGATTTTAGAACATACTTATTTCCTATAGTTTATGTAATAATCACATAAAACTGTATCTGAACCAACAAACAGAATAAGTAAGTAAACATTACAAGAATGAGCTTTTATCTAGGCAAGACAGTGCAGTTCTGCTTTCCATACTGGCCGGGTGTATGTGTCGGCCTGCAGACATCTGACGTATGTCCCACATTAGTCATTTGAAGAGGTGGCAATCCTACCACAGGTACATCTTGCCTAGCAATAGTGTTAGGTGATTCTATACATGATTGCGTGTTCTACACCTGGCAGTGGTCGTTTTACCCTTTAGAGCAGGTGCTATTAGTACAGGGGTAAATAATGCTGGTTTCACCTGTTCTAGACATCATTCACCGTGATCTGCGCGATATTCGGAGTAGCTTATCCCTGTTTTGCGCATATCCATATAGTCATATTTAAACGTCGCTTACCAGCAGTGGGCAATGCATATTCCCGGTAACGTGTGCTAAACATATGATCTGATGACCTGCATCCGACATGCATTACTTGTGCCTTCGGGATTACTTTACATCCCTTGCAGGATGTGGGACCGGGAACATGCACGGCGGTCACTGCATTTAACATATGGCCATCTGGGCTTTGTACACGTGTTATGTCATTTTGTACGTGGAGTATACTATGGCTGTTACTCCATACTGCGTTCACATGGGTAACTCAGTTAGTTTACATATTGATGAGTCCATTTAATGGTATGTCCATGTGATGTTTCCTGGATGTGCTCCGGCATTGGGTATGTATATCACAGTGAGCCAGACACGATACTGTGCTACGCCTTCAAACTACCATGGGTGGAGCATGCTGGGGTGACGAATACCTGTCATGGGTACACCCCATGCCTTGACACAACATCCATGATTATATATGTGGAGCCCCTCATTAACGCAGCTGGGACTCCGTGCTGAGTGTCTGCAGAACAGTGCTTACACAAATGTGCTCCCACAATTGTCTCTGCTCCTCTACGTGACAGTTGGTTACTCGATGTTGTAACGACAGCGGACACTGTTTGCCCCATTTGGTGTATGGCCTCTGACAATTGGCCATGTACTTACCGATGTACCTGGGAACCTATACACACAGCACCACCATATGCTGATAGGTGCATGTACTGTTCAGGTGTTGACAGTCCGTGTTCCAATAGCTGTTGTGTGTACAATGTTTGAGGGCTGCCTATGTAGGATTCACACAGTGGGCCACCTATACATTACAGTTTACAGGTGGTCGTGCTTGTGTGCCATCCATTTTACTGTGTGTGCAGGTGGAGAGGTGTGTCAGTCCGTAGGGGCCTACACTGTCAGCGTATGTGCTATACGTTCCCTCTTTGCCAAGGCGTAGGCATATTGGGCATGCCTCCGTCTGCCTACTGGGGCTGGCACAGTGTGTTCATGGTCTGAATCCCTCTGTGCCTGTGATGGCCTTGGCAAATGCGGTGGGCTATGAGGGCCTTCACCATTTTGTCCCTGCTGCAGCTGTTTCCACAGGATCATATTATGTAGCATGGCACATACTATGACGATGTGGGCACACGTGCCAGGAGAGTACTGCAAGGCTCCACCAGATGTGTCCAAGCACCAGAACTGTGATTTCAGCATCCCGAACACACGCTCTATGATGATTCTGGTTTGTGCATGTGCCTCATTATGGCGTTCTTGCATGGGTGTGTGTGCATTTCTGATGGAGTCATCATCCACGGCTCCAGTGCATAGCCAGCATCCCCCGCAAGGTGGCCATGCGGGATGTCCCCCCTGACAAATACCTGATACAGCTGTGAGGCATACCAGATATGGGAGTCATGGTGGGCTGCCAGCACACACATCCATGATTATGCCCTGGGCATTGCACACAACCTGGAAGTTGATGGAGTGGAATCCCTTGCGGTTTATGTAGTGCCTACCATGCTCACCGGGTGGTGACTTGATTTGTATGTGTGTGCAGTCTATCGCACCCAGTACCTCCGGGTAGTGTGCCACACGGTGGAAGTGATGCATATTGCTGGCCAACTCCTCCTGAGTTCGGGGGAAGTATATATGCTCATTGGCATGTGGTAACATGGCATCCAGGTACTGGTGTAGTAACCTGGATGCTGATGCTTGTGAGATCCCCATTATATCTCCAGTTGGCCTTTGAAAGGTACCTGTGGCTAGTATTCGCATGCTTACACATACCTTCGTGTCCAGTGGGATAGGTTCCCCTCTGTTATTTCTGGTTCTCAGGCGTGGCCGGCACAGCTCCACTATTTGCTGTAAGATGTCCCTGTCCACCTTGTAAAGCTCTACTATCTCCAGATAATTGTAGCCCCTGGTAGGTTACCCTTGGTCTGAACACTCTTCTCCTCCTCCGGGGCCTGCGGTGGTTGTCAGCATCATCCTCCACAACACCGTCAGTCTCTAACACATGCTGACGAATCACAGCTATGGCAGCTCCCAACATGTACATTTTAAAAGTTCCCCGTGTGTTTACACCTATGGTGCAGTGTTTGGGAATTAACAGGTGTGTGTAGGGTGCTTTCACACTTTATACTATTGTGCTGTGAACACCGATGATGTCATAGGGTGTGTATGTACGATCATAGCTACAGGGTATCTTATGTGTTTTACTACCAGAACTACTATTGTGGTGCCTTTGGTGTTGAATTACATTTGGCTGCCGTGGATTACCTCTTGACCTTCCCTTTACATTTCTGCACGTTCCACCTACCATTTTCTGGCATGCATACGGCAGCCTGCTTTAATTTGTACTTTCCTAGACCTGGCGTATCTTGTGTAATGTGTGCTATTGCCAGTCTACTGTTGGTTTGCTTTGCTCTGCTATGACAGATCTCCTATCTTTGCAATCCAATGCCTCCCCTCCTTTCTTTGCATTCCAGTGCCTCCCCTATCCTGTTTTGCAGGTTTCTGCAAGCAGACTTGACAGCTGCCGTCGATTGGGCACCGTGAGTTGATTGGTGTTGATTGCTCATTAGTATGCCAATTATCCTACTTCGGCATTTCCTTCTTTTCTTCCCCTGACCTTCCTGTTTGTGCTATTGTTCATGCTGTGTGCATCAGCTTACTGGGTTTCGGGCACGTTTTCATCCCTGTACACATGCGCTTTTGGGCACCATGTGTGCTCTCAACTAAATGATTCTATAACTTCCACCCCACCCCTGTCCTGCAGCTTTGCTTAGCAATGGCCAGGCCAGATTTGCATTGCTCCAATGTGCTTACTGCTACAGTGGCACACTGCTGATGTCATGTATCTCCTCTGAGCCACTCCTCGGTGTTATAGTGCTGTGCTGTATGGTTCAACCTTCATCCGGTGGGACATTTGCGATTCAGTATTATCTGCCTCATTTGCATGGCATTGACTACTAATTCATAGTTACAGCGCCAAACACTGTCGCAGGCCCTTAGCAACCCTTGCACCTTGGTTGTGGTGTTCCATGCCTACCATTTTGTATTATGGTGTACACCTGATTTGTATTACATTGCGATTTTATGACATTTTTATATATTTTCTTTATGTTCCAGTTTGCGCACACATGCCCTGCGGTTGTACTGTGCATTACTGTGGACATGACATTAAAGTTGTTTTTTAGGTGTTGTGCATCTTTTCATATGCCATTGGCTGTGTATTTAGCCATTGGCATATGTTAACTTTGTAATACATGAGTCTGGTCCACTTCCATAGCTCCGATGTTCTGTTTGGGAAAATGTAAACCGTGTTTTTTGGTTTACATTTCCGTGGGCTTATGCTACGCCTGCACCACTTCATGAATCACTATATGCCTTCATTTGCATGGTGCAACACTGTGCATGGAGTGATTAGCATACCTATGCCAAGGGCTGTGCAGTTCTGGCATACTCCGGTAGTGCACGTGGTATTGGATCGTACCTGAATCGCTCAATGGCCATATTTGGCATTATTCCACCTACGCTTCATGAATCCTGGGGAGTCTCTAACAAGAAGGAAAAACACAAACAAGAGGATACCTAAAAGATATCTGGCTCTTTATATGTACTACATCATGATGATAAATGTCCTACCCCTTACTTTGTCCCATTCCCCTTCAACAAATACATCACTCCAAATGATGTTTGACGACCTTTATTAAATTTCCATAAACTAAACTTTGTTAACCAATAATTATTACAACCAACACATGATATAGTTGAGCATAACATCCATGTAACATTAACCATGACAGCATGACCTCACTCATCCTGACCCAGTAAGCAGCATCCATACCTCCACTCAATTAGTTAGGAAGCAGCATCCCACCACTCACTGTTTATCATTTATTGAATTACACATCCAGCCAAATAACCAGCTTATCTCTGCTCGCTTATGTTACTCATCAAGTAGTGTCCAACTGCTTACATTCCTTCCAAACTCAATTGAATTGAACAACCAACACCAGAGGGGGAATAGAAGAGGTCAAGCTTGCCCCTCTTCTCCACCCACCAGCCTGACCAGGCTGTTCCCCTTCTCTCCAACCAAAATTCCAACAATCTAACTTGAAGATGTCCCTTGACAAATTGGTTTGTTTCCAAACCTCATTTCTCCAATTCTTTCCAGTCACTATTTCCTTTAATTATTGGCCCCAAATCTCCACCCTGTCCTCTGTCTTCTTCCTCCTACTTATTCTAAAACATTCTCACAACTCCTAAAACTAATCCTCCATTTTCTTCCTCTTCTCTTCTTCTTTCAGGTTCATTTCCAAATATGTTTCATAGCTCTTTACACATTTCCAAATATGTTTCATAGCTCTTTACACATTTCCAAATATGTTTCATAGCTCTTTACACATTTCCAAATATGTTTCATAGCTCTATACATGATCCTATTACTTAATAGTATTCTATTTAAATATATGTTTTTGATACCTTGCATATCTCCATTGATTACGTATATACCTCTGTTTATTACGTTCTTTATGTATTTTTGTTCTGTTGCATTTCTCCTCAGAAAAAGTTTCATAGCTCATTACATGATACTGCTATTAATTAATGATATGGTGTTTAAAATTTGTATATTTGTTTATTACTAATATACCTTTGTTTACTAAAATATTTATGTAATGCTGGGATTTTTTGTAACTTTTCTCCTGGGACATCTGCTGAAAAGTCTAGCTTTCTGCCAAGTCATACTATCCCAGTAAAAAATGCAATACATAAATAAATAAAGGCATTCTGAACTTTATAAATTTAGTCCTAGTTTGCAGCTCTGTCAAATAATGTCATTACATTGGACAGTGTGAACCTCTGTGCTGTACTTTGACATAACGCAGAGTTAAACTTTGTCCATTGAATCTTTCTAAATGCTATTA